>NC_143152.1:18290572-18518274 GCF_041381405.1 Jatropha curcas | reverse complement strand
TCTCCCAGACTTCACTTTCTAAGCTTAACAAGTCTTCATCAGGAAATTCCACTTCCAGCATTTGGTCTCCGACCGGTAATTCAGCTAATTGATCAGCTAAAGCACCGCCTTTCACGGCCTTCCGTTGTACAAACTTTAGGTCATAAGCTGCAAGTACTGATACCCACTTTGCCATCTTACAGTCAAGAACCGGCCTCTCCATAAGGAATTTCAAGGGGTTCGACTCAGAAATAACGTACGTAGTGTAAGACGAGAGGTAGTGCTGTAGCTTGGTACAGGCCCAGACTAGAGCCAGACACAACTTCTCTACTTTATTGTACTTTAATTCGTATTCTAGCATCCTTTTGCTGAGATAATACACTGCATTTTCTATCCTTGTATCTTCTGCTTGCTGAGCTAACATTGCACCCATAGCTTCTTCCGTGACTGATAGGTACAATAGCAAAGGTTTCCCTAGCCTTGGTGGCTGTAAAACCGGCGGGGATAGCAGATATTGTTTCACTTGGTCGAAAGCTTCCTGACAATCCTCATTCCACTTGACTGCTACTCCTTTCCTAAGTAGCTTGAACATAGGACCACAAGTGTCTGCCAGTTGATTGATGAACCGGCTGATATACTGTAGTCTTCCCAGGAAACCCCGGACTTCTTTTTCCGTCCTTGGAGCTGGCATTTCCAGAATGGCTTTGGCTTTTGAAGGGTCAATCTCTATGCCCTTCCGACTGACCATATGCCCCAGAAATACTCCGGATGTAGCTCCGAACAGACACTTTGCTGGGTTGAGCTTCAGATTATACTTTCGAAGTCTAAGGAAGAACTTCTCGAGCGCTGTTGTATGTTCTTCAGCTGTTTTTGATTTAACAACCATGTCGTCCACGTACACTTCTACCTCTTCGTGAATCATGTCATGGAAGATGGCTGTCGCCATTCTTTGATAGGTTGCCCCCGCATTTTTGAGCCCAAAAGGCATAACTCTGTAGCAATAAGTTCCCCATTCCGTGATGAATGCCGTTTTCTCTTTGTCTGGCACATGCATCATTATTTGGTTGTATCCGACAGCAAGATCGGTCAAGGAGACCATCTCGTGTCCCGCCATTCGGTCTACTAACAAGTCAATATGCGGTAGGGGGAAGTCATCCTTCGGACACGCCTTGTTCAAATCCCTATAATCAACACACATTCTGACCTTACCGTCTTTCTTCGGCACTGGCACAATATTTGCTAACCATGTTGGGTAGGCGATAGGTTCTATGAACTTGTTTTCCAGTTGCTTGGCCACTTCTTCCTTGATCTTCAAAGACCATTCTGTCTTCAGCCTTCTTAGCTTCTGTTTTACTGGCTTAGCCTCGGGGTATACTGGGATTTTGTGTACCGCTATTGCTGGGTCAATTCCCGTGATGTCGCTTGCCTTCCACATGAAGCAATCGGCGAACTTCTTCAAGCATTCACTGACTTGTTTCCTGTTAGCACAATCAAATGCAATGTATGTATATTCATTTTCTTCTTTGCCAATTATTATTTTTTCTTTTTCATTTTTTATTTCGTTTATTTCTTTTTCTTTATTTTTGCTTGGAAATGCTTGGAAAGATAGACACGCGGGGTAATCAAGAATCTGCAAACCTTTATTGATTATGACGGAATCGTCTTTAAAGATTACATCAAATTTGAAATTTGGATTTTCAAAATCCGACACAGACGACTCAGAATTGGGGCTGGACTCTGGCTCAGTTTCATACTCGGGGTCAGATTCAGACTCAATACAGGACTTGATTTCAACTTTTGACTCTAGGTTCGACTCGGGAGGGGGTGTATCAGCAGTGCGCTCCTCCTCGGCGTACCAGTTGGTGAGAGGTCCTTCATTTGGCTTGATCAGGCTCAGTAGATCTTGGTCTTCACCGTTTCCTGTAATGACTGCAACCTCATCAAAGAGACTAGGCTGCATGAAGTCTTCCACTTCCGGATCGGTCTTCGTTTCAGGCTTGTTACCCCATACATCAGAGAATATTTCTAACCCAGGCAGCATCTTTTTAGCAGTCGGGCAGTAAAATGGTTCTTGGAAGTTACGATAAGGAATCGTCTCTCCCGATTTGCAGAAGTGACTATTTAAAGTCAAGAAGCGTGATGGCATCTGTATGTTTTTCTTCTTTCCTCTTCTGGTCTTCTCAGCACGGTCTTCATCAGTAGGCTGATAACCTAGCCCGAAAGTCCCTTCATTCACCGGACATTCCCAGGCTTGCAATGCGGGGTATGTCTTTCCGGACCTTGCCATATTCATTCCTGGCAGATAGGACATCTTCAGCATTAAAGGAACTATGCAATTTATCTGCACCGTCCCGAAATCAAAGAGAATTCGGGAGTTTGTAGTCTTCCCTTCTATGAACTGCACAGTGTCAAATTGAAATCCCGAAAGGGGCAAGTTGGTAGTCTCAGGGTTGACCTCAAAGAGAGGCTCGCCTTTCGGCTTTTTCAACTGATTGTAGTCATCTCCCTGGATAGTAATAACCTTGTCCTCATAAGGAAACTTGACTTTTTGGTGTAAGGACGAGGGTATTGCCTTGGCATGGTGGATCCATGGTCGACCCAAAAGTAGATTAAAGCTGGTCGGTACATCAATTACCTGGAATGGGACTTCCATCACAGCTGGCCCGACTGTCAATTTTAGCATAGCAACCCCCAATACTTCCCTTCGGGTACTATCATAGGCTTTCACTATCTGGTCAGATGGAATGAAATCTGTCTCTTCTAACCCCAAACAGCTGGCTACCCTTAGTGGGCAGACGTTCAATGCTGACCCATTGTCAATGAGAACCATGGGTACAGTTTTGTCTCTAGTCTGAATGGTGACATAAAGAGCGTTGTTGTGACTGCTTCCCTCCTTAGGTAGGTCATCATCAGAGAACCCGATGCTTTGTATTTTAGATGATTGAGTGAGGGTGGACACTAGCACTTCAGGGCTAACCTCTACCGATGTCTGAAGTTGGCTCAAAGCCTTGCAAAGAGCTTGGCGATGAGGAAAAGATGATGCTAAAAGTTCCCAGATTGACACCTTAGCTTGTGTCTTTTTTAATTGTGATAGGACCGGATCCTCCTTCTCCTCTGTTCCTTTGGTAGGGATTATTTGGAATTTTGTCCAAGACTAAAGGTTCATACTGTCTCCCGCTTCTGGTTATAGCATCGACCTCCTCAGATAGGTCATTCAGATCTAGGACACAGATTTCATTCATTTCCAAGAATAGCTCGAAAGGATCGATCAATTCTTGGTCAGAAACAATAGCATTTACCCCGTGATTTGGTAAAGGGTTAGTGCTAATATTTGGTTTGCTTCGTGGAATAATCGAACCATTATCCACTAGGTCTTGGATGCGATTTTTGAGGGTCCAACATGCTTCAGTCTTGTGCCCATATCCCTGATGATACTCACAATATTCATCGGCTTTGTAATTCCTTGGTAGTGGGTTGGGTGGTGGTCTTGCTTCCAAAGGTTTGATATAGTTTGCTTTAACAGCCTCTCGGAATACCAAAAGGATTGGCATTCCGAGATCGGTGTAGGTTCTTCTTGACTGACTGCCAGCTCTCATATTTCCCACACGTAGAGGATTTGTGGGAGTAATGCTTGCCACTTCGTGGACTTTGCTAACTTGACTAGGTTTTTTGTATTTTGAGGCCCCCGATTCTTCTTTTAGTTGCCCCATTTGAAGTAAATCTTCCACCTTCGTAGCAGTGGCAATGAGCGACTTGAACGATGGTAGGTATTGAGTCTGTAACTGTTGTTGATAGACAGGCAACAAGTTTTTTAAGATTATGTCCACCTGTTCTTGTTCTGAAGGTCGATTGATCATTTGGGCGGCCTTGGCCCTCCACCTCGTAAGGAACGAGGAAAAGGGTTCATTGTTCTTTTGTTTGGTAGTTTCTAGTTCTCTTCGAGTAACATCAACTTCTATATTATAGTGATACTGAGAATTAAAAGCATTGCAAACATCCTCCCAGGTTTTCATCTTAGAGCGGTCCAAACTGACAAACCATCTCAAAGCAGCACCAGTCAGGGATTGTTGGAACAACTGAGCAAGGAGCTCGCTGCTTAATCCAAATGGGTTAAGGGCGCCCACATACATTTTCAAGTGTGTTTTAGGACAGGTGGTTCCATCAAACTTGTCCATGTTTGGCATTTTGAACTTAGTAGGCAATCTTGCTTCGGGGAACAAGGACAAAGAGTCCATGTCCACCACCTCCTTGTGGGTCTTTAGAGCAGTAACAGACCTTTCTAGCAATTCCAGTTTTTCTCTCATTCTTTGAGCTTCCAGCTCAGAAGCAGTTTTGGAGGTCATTTCATCCAAGTTAGGGTTTGAAAACGTAGGCGTAGAGCCAGGTCCTTGGTTGGAGGCGGCAGGACCACTCCCCCCAGCGGAGGCCCCACTTCCATTACCACCACTTAGTTCAACTAATAGGGCGGTTCTTTGGGCAGCCAATGCCTCATTCATTCTAGCCTGTATTCTGGCTTCCATTTGTTCCATGAGGGTTTGGATGTCGGCTAGTGATGCCATTGGTGTAGTTGAGGTTGATGATAGCACTGTAGGTGTGGTTGGCACTAATGTTGGCACTTGAACAGGGGGTACCTATAAGTATGAGGGTAACTGGATTAAGGGTATAGTAGTATTAGGGTAGCTGATATGAAAGAGAATGACTCTTTGTCCTACTGTGCATGACTGACAAACAGAAGGATATTTTTGTGTCCCTCCACTCTCTTCTCTTTTTTTTTTTTTTTTTTAATGCTTATGGTATGTCATGAATGCGCACAACAACACGTCATAATTTATTTTAATGAGATGATTCGTACCATTGGGTGCATATAGTCCTAAAGGATAGGTTCTGTAGGCTATGACACAAATAGAGAATCGGCTTAGTAAGGGACCCTTGAACCTTGAGTATGGATATACCTAACCACATGTGAAACAAGGAGTTTCGCGTGGGTCCAACGGTACGCATACCCATGTGCCACCTCCAAAAGGATTAGAGATGGTTTGCAGTAACAGGGAGGACGCTTTGGCTGTCCGTCGGCATAATCAAAGAGACCTGCCGATCAGCGCTACTTGCTATCCAGACTCAGAAGTTTGAACAGAAGAGAAGAAATTCATTTGAAATTCATTTTTTATGCAATGGAGAAAAGGATTCCCAATCGTGCAAATAAATCAACAAGTTTTAATGTCTTAATCACATTTTTCAATTAAGTCCGGATTTATCAAGTATTCTTAAGGAAAGAACACTTGATTCGTATTAGGGTACCCTGCAAAACAAAGCATAATAAAATGATGCCTTAAAGAAAGGCCGGTTAGTTTTCACAACAATTGTAGTCCACTTTATGCAAATTAATTACATAACTCCCCAGTGAAGTCGCCAAACTGTGAACCCCTCCCCAAAACATCAAACGCATATGGATGCATGTGACTAAGGAAGAAATGCACGTGATGTGTGAGTCGCCACCTTGTTTAATTATTTTAGGGTAAACTAGGAAAAAACCCTAAGTGACTCCATTTTTAATTAACCTAGTTACTAGATTAATTATCCCAATGATTAAGGCACAATCTACGAACCCGAGATGGATCCCGAGACTATGTCATGCTGATGAACTAACCGATGAATGAATGCTTTGCAAGGTGAATGATGTAATTGGACCACATAAAATGTTTAAGTGATTTCGACTTGCCACCCGGGGTGAAATCCCGAACGTGCCTACGTACTTCCGTTTGAATGGAAGATCAAAGTCAACGTAGTTCGATAGGCCTCTTTTAGAGGGCTTTGAATGATATGCTTAATGCATGGGTGTGTGTATGCTTAGTGCATGATTTTGTGTATGCTTTGTGCATTTTGTGTGTATGCTTTGTGCATGATTTTGTGTATGCTTTGTGCATTTTTGTGTGTATGCTTTGTGCATGATTTTGTTTAGGCATTTCGCCAAAGATTGATTGATTTTTAGGCATGTTGCCAAAAATGTTGATTTTAATGGCTTTTGTGCCAAAAACGATTGTCGGGCGATTTGTCGCCAAAGTCGTTGATTTTAAGGCTCTTAGCCAAAATGGTTGATTTAGGCAATCTGTTTGCCAAAATGATGTGATTGGGCGATTGTCGCCAAAATGATTGATTTTAAGGCCTTTGGCCAAAAAGTGTTGATTTAAGCAATTCGTTTGCTAAAATGTGTAATTTAGGCGATTGTCGCCAAAATGGTTGATTTTAGGGCCTTTGGCCGAAATGAGTTGATTTAGGCAATTAATTTACCAAAAGGTTCGATTTAAATGATTTGTCGTTAAAATGGTTGATTTTAGGCCTTTGGCCGAAAATTGGTTCATTTTAAGGCATTTTGCCAAAAATGTCGATTTTACGGCTTTGAGCCGAAAATGGTTGATTTTAAAGGCATTTTGCCAAAAATGTCGATTTTACGCGATTTGTCACTAAAATGGTTGATTTTAGGCCTTTGGCCGAAAATTGGTTCATTTTAAGGCATTTTGCCAAAAATGTCGATTTTACGCGATTTGTCGCTAAAATGGTTGATTTTACGGTTTTAAACCGAAAATGGTTGATTTTAAGCGATTTGTCGCTAAAAAAATGGTTAATCTCATTTATAAGCAATTTGTTTGCTAAAAATCGATTAGACCGTAGGCAATTAGTTGCCAAAATTGATTGATTAAATGTAGGCAATTTTGTTGCCAAAAAACGTGATTAAATGAGGCCGTTAGCCACAATTATTGATTAATTGGACTTTTAGGCGAGATTGTTCGAAATAAAGGCAATCGAACCATAGTTATTAATTAACTAGGCTCTTTAACCAATATTGTCGGATTTAAGCTTAACTACCACGGTTATTAATTAACCGGGCGTTAAACTTAATCATGTTTTATTAAAGCAGTTTATTTGCCAAAAATGATAACATGAATGCATTTATGCAGTTATAGAATTATTGAGAGTAGAAGAGAAATATGCATGAGGTGCTAAAATTAAATAGGCAGAGTTTCGTTTACGTACCTGATTTAATCGTCGACCACTTCTTAACTCCAGGTTAAGCTCCTTGTTTAGGTATATTAATTAATTTTTAATTTTATTTAATTTTAGTGGTCAAATATCACAATAAAAATGCAATAAAAATTAAATTAAATGCAAAAAGCGGTAAAGAAAACGCAAGGAGCGTGAGAGGGAGAGGGTTTCGTCCGTTAAAACAGACAGAGGTGCCAAAATTGGACTGAAAATGGTCTATTTATAGGCCATTTTCGGGTCCAGGGCGGCAGGTGCCGCCCGGGGGGCTGGGCGGCAGGTGCCGCCTGGCTCGGCGGCAGGTGTTTGTTCATTTTCAGTGGGGCGGCAGGTGTTTGTCGGTGGGGCGGCCGGCCCCGCCTGGTCTGGGCGGCAGGTGTCGCCCAAGCTGGGCGGCAGGTGCCGCCCAGGGGCGTGGGGGGGCCAGCCCCGCCTGGTCTGGGCGGCAGGTGTCGCCCAAGCTGGGCGGCACGCCTCGCCCGCGCGGGGCGACAGGTCCCGCCTGCGCGGGGCGACATGCCCCGCGCGCGCTGAGCGGCACGCCTCGCCCGCGCGGGTCGACAGGTCCCGCGCGCGCTGGGCGGCTGGCCTCGCCCGCGCGGGGCGACAGGCCTCGCCCGCGCGCGCTGGGCGGCAGGCCCCGCCCGCGCGGGGCGTCAGGCGGCCGGCGCCGCCGTGGCCGGTGTGGACACCGTGCCTCGTTCCGAGGGCCTTTTTGGGAGTTACGGACCTCCGAAAAATATTCCGGGACCTGTTCCGCGATCCTCGCGATATTCCGGACGTTTTAAGTACCATATTGACATATTTTCGGTGAACTTCCGAAATAGCCTCCGGTCCGGCGGACTGTTTGCAGTCCGGGAAAACAGGCTTTCTAAGCCTCAAAATTTGGGTATTCACACACGGAAGTGGATGAAATACTTTCACAAACAGAATATCGAATTCACTTCGTCACCTCTAGATTCTCCGGAGGCATGAGGTTTTTTTGCACACACTTATTTATATTTTCATTTGTATTTGTGTTATGTGTGTTGTATGCATGTGTTATGTGTATTGTATGCATGTGTTATGTATTCTCTCCCAATGAGGATATTGTGTCTTTCAAGTGTGGGGGAGTGTCTCTGTGTTTTTATTTTTTCTTAGGTTTGGTTTTGTTTTTTATGTGTTTTTATTATCATATACATATATATATACATAAAATTGACAATTAAAAAAGTCGACTTCTTTGCCTTGGTTCAATGTTTTAGTCTCTACATGTTGATTTGCTTATATTTTGCTTGTTGAAATAGAAGTCTTGAATAATATACCATGATTAAGAGATTTAAATGATTATATATTTTATGAACTTAGGTATTAAGGTATTAAATATGACATATGAAATTTTTCTTTAGTAAATGATAATCTTTAGTTAATTATCTAGACATTATTTTTGGCTTAAGAGAAGCATGAATCCTAACTTGAATAAAGAATAGGAAGAAAAGGGAAACTAAAGCCATAATACTTGTATGTTTCAAGTCAATAAAGGATGAGGGTATTTTAAAAAAAAAAAGATAAAAAGAAAAACAAATAAGGTAGAGGGAATAACGAAAATCCGTTCTAAAACAAAGTGGTACGGAGCATAAAATGCAACCACTTACCATTTATATTCCCACATATATCTTTTAAAAAAAAAAGTGAAAGAGAAAGAAAAATGTGGTATGGAGCATAAAATGCAACCACAAAAGAAATAAAAAGTGAGAAGTGGTATGGAGCATAAAATGCAACCACTTTGTGAGATAGAAATAGGTTACCTAAAAATGCCTTGAGATAAGAAACAATACATGTGTGCTAAAATTGTCCTAAGTACTTCCTATTTTGCATTCTAAGGAAGGAGGACTGCCTATCTTATATTTTAAATGACTAGATTTTATATACTTTAGATTTTTGTTTGCTATATTGAAATTTTAGATGTCATATTCATTTATACTACTTGGTTCATAAACATATCAATCTCTTATCTTTGAAGATTACTTAAGAAGTCCAAATCAACGAGAAAAAATAAACATGATCAACGTGAGTTCAAAAGAAAAGATGAATGTTTTTGCTTAGGGACAAGCAAAGAGCTAAGTGTGGGGGAATTGATAGCCTCGCAAAGCAGGGCAATTCTGTTATGTTATTTTCACACAATTTGCATGATTGCATGTTGTTTTTTATATATTTTACGTTCTCTCGTGTTGTTTTTGTTTTAAAATGATTGTAGGAATAAAATATGAGCAAAGGAATGAAAACGATTGCTTTTATAGAAAAAGAGGACCAAAAGTTAACTAAGTATGGAAGAATCTGCCTAGCAAAATTCGCGACGCGAATGAGGTCGCGTTGGAAAGGAAGAACTGACAAAGTCGCGAGCGCCACCTAAAATCGCGAGTGAGACTTATGTGCCAAAAGAACTCAGAAGGCATCAAAACACAAGTCGCGAGCGCAACATTCAACTGCGCGAGCGCGAAAAGCACTCCAGAAAAGGCAGAGACTTTATAAGCAAAGATCGCGAGTGCGACCTTGAAACTCGCAAGCACAAGTCGTGTTACCAGGAGACGTCAACTGCCACCTTTCACCAGAAAATCATGTCTTCCCATGCATAAGTCGGAACTTTTCCCAAGAGAAGTCACCTAAAGCACCTTTTGGCTAGCCAACCACCTTCATAACTGCCATCATATTCCTCTTCTATAAATTGAAGTCCAAATCAAGAGGAAATTATGCAATATGCATCATAAAATAGGCAAAATGTAGAATTAGAATGTAGTAGAAAATAATAAAGTAGTACTTAGAAATAAGATGACGAGAGTCACTTATTATTGTTTGTGCAAAGAATATACAAGAGTTTCTCGAGGTGTGACGCCCTCCGGAGGCTTGAGTTTGATTACTTCCATCTTTCTCTTGTTTTATTAAAGGCTTTTTGCATGTTGTGCTTCATTATTTTTCTATGCAAAGCAATAATGTTATTTGGTTTCATTCAATTAAATTTCTTTAAGTTATCTTTTGGTCTTTGTTTAATTAAGTTTACTTAATTATATTCTCAGAAAGAAATAATTTAGTAATGATCAAAGAGATAGAATTCATTTAGTTGGATTTGCATGTGAATCTTTAACTTAGTTTGTCAAAGTTAAGTCTATCTTATTGAAATAATCAAAGAATAAGAACTAGGTTTAATATTTGATAAAGGCATTTGTTGTATGTAGAGATACATATAATAAATAGAGTAATTCTATACCGAGAGGTTGAATTATACTTTACCATATGTGACGCAACACTTATTTCTAAACACCCATTTTGTTCCAATAACAGAATGGTTTTTAGGTCTAGAAATAAGTTTCCAAACTTGGTTTATCTCAAATTGGTTTAGCTCTTCTTGCATAGCAAGAATCCAATTTTCATCATTTTAAGCATCTTCTAAATTTTTAGGTTCTATTTGAGAAACAAAAGCAACATTACCAAAATATCTTTTATATTGAGCTCTAGTCATCATCCGTTCTGAAGGATCATCCATGATGTCCTCTTGTGGATAATACCTGTGAAATTGCCATTCTTTTGGTAATTGAGAATTTTTATTTTTTTTTTCTGGCATTTGACTTTCAGTCACATTCTGATCATCATGTTCATCTTCTGGTTCAGCCTGATTATCAACATTTCTGCTCATTTTCTAGCTGTTCTAGTTGTTCTGATTGTTCATTCTGCTTTTCTTGATTAGAATCTACAACATCATCATTTTCTAAACTTCTAGAAGTAGAGTCAAATTTATCAAACACAACATGAATAGATTCTTCTACAACTAGAGTTTTCTTATTAAACACCCTATATGCTTTACTATTACTAGAATATCCTAGAAAAATTCCTTCATGAGATTTAGCATCAAATTTAGCAAGATGATTTTTCTTGTTATCTAAAACAAAGCATTTACATCCAAAAATATGAAAGTAACCAATATTTGGTCTTCTACCTTTGTATAGCTCATATGGAGTCTTTTTAAGTTTAGATCTTACCAAAGCCCTATTTAAAATATAACATGCAGTGTTAACGGCTTTTTCCCAGAAATACTTTGGTAATTTAGAATCACTCAGCATGGTTCTGGCCATTTCTTGAACTGTCCTATTCTTGCGTTCCACTACTCCATTTTGTTGAGGTGTTCTAGGTGCTAAGAAGTTATCAAAGATTCCTGATTCGTTGCAAAAAGCATTGAATTTCTGATTTTCAAATTCTCCTCCATGATCACTTCTAATTGTAGAGATGTTGTATCCTTTCTCATTTTGTATTCTCTTGCAAAGATGAACAAACATGTCATATGACTCATCCTTATTTTTAAGGAAGAGTGTCCAGGTGAATCTAGAATAGTCATCTACAATAACAAATGCATAGGATTTTCCTCCAAGACTAGAAGGAGTAGTAGGACCAAATAAATTAAGGTATAGCAATTCTAAAGGTCTAGAAGTAGAAACCATGCTCTTAAATTTGAAAGATGTTCTGGTTTGTTTGCCCAATTGACAAGCATCACAAATGCAATCTTTTTCAAATTTTAGTTTTGGCAAACCTCGAACCAAGTCTTTCTTAGACAGTTTAGAAATAAGGTGCATGCTTGCATGTCCAAGTCTTCTATGCCATAACCAACTACAATCATCAACAAAAACTAAGCATATGTCTAGGTTATGCATATCAAAGAGATATACTAAGTAAATATTCTCAAACCTTTTTCCAACAAATAAAGTTTTGTTATCATGCATGTTCTGAACTTCACAATAAGAGGGTTCAAAGATCACTCTTCTATTTTTATCACAAATCTGACTTACACTTAACAGGTTATAATGTAATCCTTCTACTAAGCATACATCTTCTATTGAAGGATTAGAACCTACCACACCAATACCAACGATTTTACCTTTCGCTTTGTCTCCAAAGCTTACTGTACCTCCCTTTTTCTTTTCTAATCTAGTGAATTTCTTTCTAACACCAGTCATATGCCTAGAGGAAGCGCTGTCCATGTACCACATTTCTGTTTTCAGCTCACTCCTTAGGCACGCCTGAAAAGATCAAGCAGATTTAGGTACCCAACTCATATTAGGTCCTGGAGGGTTAGTGGTAACAGGTGTATTAAGCTTACTATGATTTTTCTTTCTATTGAGACTGTTAAATTTCTGATGTTCTAAATTCACAACATTAGAAATAGCATTTTTCTTATTAGAAACATGATTCTGTTTAAAAATGTCATCATAGCTAGAACTTGTCTTTTTTTTAGAAAACGATTCTGAAATTGATTTTAGAATTCGAATCTCAGTTTTTAAAGATTCATTTTCAAAATTTAGATTCTTACATTTTTCTTCAAAGTGTTTCAGATTTTCAGAAAATGTATTATTACAATCTTTAAGTTCTTTGATCTCTATGATAAGATCTTTGCATGTAACTTCTTGATAATAAGCATCTTTCAAATGATTACATTCAGTTTTCAATTTTCTGAAATCTTTTTTTAGAACTTTATGCTTTCTAACAAGTTTTTCAAATTCATTGCAAAGGTTATTATAAGTATCTAAAAGATCATTTTCAGATTCAAGTTCAGAAACATTTACATTGCTTTCTTCACGCTTTTGGATCGTTACATCTGTTTCATTGTGTTGAAGTCAGAGTGCTGATTTACTTTATGCTTTCTTCACGCTTATGAATGCATACAACTTTTTGTGTTGAAGTCAGAGTGCTGATTTCCTTAGAGTCAGAATTGATAGTGGCCATTAGACAAATATTTGCAGTTTCTTCTTGGTCACGTTGGCTTTCAGAATTAGAATCATCTGAATCACTCCAAGCGGCTACGAATGCCTGCTTCAACTTTTCTTTCTTTGACTTCTTTTTCAATTTAGGACAGTTGGGCTTGATATGGTCGAGTTTGTTGCATTCATAACAAACCACTTCAGAAGGTTCTTTTTTAGGTATGTTGCTATTTTTAGGTGGAAAGTTCTTTTTGATAAACTTTTTCTGTGGCTTTCCACTCTTTTTATAGAACTTTTTGAATCTTTTAGCAACAAGTGCTAAATCATCACTATCAAGATCAGAAGAACTTTTTTCACTAGAAACTACTTTCAAAGCCAGTCCTTTCTTTTTCTTATCTTCTACAATTAAAGAAGATTTCATCTCTTCTGAAACAAGAGCTCCTATCAGATAATCATAAGTAACGGGAGTCTCTTTGTAATTCATAACAGTTCCTATATAATCTCATTTTTTAGGTAGAATTCTAAGGATTTTCTTAACAAGCTCATCTTCTGAAATTTCCTTTCCGAGAGTTCTCAAAGGATTAACTATATTAGTAAATCTAGAATTTAGTTCAGCAACAGTTTCTCCTTCTCTCATACTAAACATTTCATATTCTCTCCAAAGGATATTTATTCTAGATTCTTTCACTCTATCCGTACCCTTATAGGTAACTCTAAGTTTTTTCCAGACTTCCATTTCAGACTTGCATCCAGACACTTTGTTGTAATCTGTTGGATCTAAAGCACAATGAAGAATATTAATAGCTTTTGCATTTATAGAAATATCATTCCAATCAGCATCAGTATATTCTTCTTCTGATTTTCTAACTCTCTCATTTTCTACAATTTTCATAGGAATGTGAGGACCGGTAATGACATTCCTCCAGCAGTTTATATCAACTGATTTTATGAAATTCTCCATTCTGGTTTTCCAATAAGAGTAATTAGAACCATTGAACAAAGGTGGTCTAAAAACAGATTGACCTTCTAAAGAAGTAAGAGGAAGTGGGGCTGCCATGGGATCCTATCTCTTAAGCTGTTAAGCTTTGGTAAGTCAAGAGCCAAAGCTCTAATACTAGATTGTGAGTCCCGAATATGTATGGCACAACCCAAGGGGCGGGTTAAATTGAGTTTTCTAAAAATAAAAATTTAACTTTAAAAACAAACTCAAAAATTCTATAGCAGCGGAAAAGTAATGCACTTGTGAGAATAAGTTATTGATTAGAACTTCCTTACAATGCCTGGATCACGTGCAGTTGTTGTCCCATGTCAAAATCTGTGACCTGCAAATTCTCCTGTGATTGCTGTATGGCATCCATTTTATTTAAAAATTGCTTCCATCTAGTGACTCGTCTTCTTCTTCTTCTGCTTGAGAAGATGATGTGACTGGTGTTCCTTTCCTCTATCTTTGCACTTGCACATAGGATGAGAAATGCAGATCTAATGTTCTAATAATCAGTATAGAAATAAGATCTCGTTTTATTATGACTGGACCTAAAATTCGACATGAATAACATAACAATAATTTACTTTGTATTTAAACATTCCCGGCATTATTTGTCGTTGACCGTTCCTTTTAGATTTTACAGTCGGCTATTTTCTCTCTAGTCCCTAATTTTTGCCTTGGAAAGAATTTCCAAGCGGGATATTTTTTATTTTTATTTTTTCTTATTTTTATTATTTTTTTTATTTTTGTGTCCTTACTTTTTGCCTTGGAACAAATGGTCCCAAGCAGGATCTTATTTCGACTAATTACAAATTTTTTTTTTTTTTTTGCAATCTCACGCTTATTTTCAAATAATGCAAGATATGTGAAAATTCAAAAGAATTGTAAACCCCTTATAACTCCCCTTTTCTTTCGGGTATCAATTCACTATAAATGATTGCATTATGTTATTCAAAACGAATTAGAGATCCACTCTCAAAATCAAGACCAAACGTCCATACTGAAAATGCCTTCCAACCTTATCTCTTCCACAAACGAATTCCATTGGTAATAATTCTGACGTCTATTTCCTAGAATTTGGTCTAATCTCGACAACCAGCATGGGGTTTTGAGATTGACAATATAAACTCTCGGAATGAATGCAACAGAACAACAGCAAATAGACTCAGGTTTTCCTTAGGGGAAGTGACTAAGGCTTTTAACTACATGCATGGGCTTCAGTCCATTGGGCTTTACAAGGTCTAGGTTCCGCAAACAGGATTCGAGCTTTTTCATGGGCCTACTCTTTTTGACGCACCTTTAAGGTACTAGGCTTGCGGTTGGTAAAATTACTAATTCTCGGATAGATGTGCCTAAAACGCATGGTTTAAGCTGGATCAAACTTCGAAGTTAACAACAATACCGAAGGGTAATTTTGGGTAGAAAGTGGCGAGAAGAAAGAAATGCAGTATGGATGCAACAACTTAGCAAAAATAAAATAAAGGAAAGCAAATAAACAAACAAGGACGATTAAAGAATTTTCCGACGGCTTTCTTACCAATTTTATTTCTAATTTTAGAAAACATAGGTTTTAGAGTTAATTCCTAATTATAGCCGACTAATTTATTTAAAAAATAACCGGAGATTAGCGGGCTAAATCCCCAGCGGAGTCGCCAATCTGTTTTCGTCGAAAATCCCCCCGGAGGACCCGAAAACATCCTTTTTGTGATTTTTGATAAAATATTTTTTATTTTGGATGCGGTGCTCATAAATCGGTCTTATAAATAATTTTGAGTCGCCATCCATTATTTAGGCAATGGGACCGTTTTTATAAAAATGACTCCATTTTAAACCCAATTTTATTTTAAGGGCAAATTATTTTAAAAGACTGGTCAGGTGCACCAATGCGATTCTGGGTAAGAGAATTAGGTACATCGACTCATTGGAAGCCGACGCCCGGAAAACCGGCCTCTATTAACCTATGATTTCTAATTTATTTTAGTTAGAAAAGCCAAATTATTTATTTATTTAAACCCAACCCAAATGAATCGGACCGAATTCCTATATGGAAAATTATTTAATCATCCCAATCAAATCTAATTATCACATAACAATTATTCAAATCAAAGCAATTAAACCAAAGCAATTAAACCAAATAAATAAAATACCCGCTCTTGCCTTATGGTTCAAGGCGGGCGACAAACCGAGGCAAAAATATTAAATAAAATAAATAAATGACCTGCTCTTGCCTTATGGTTCAAGGCGGGTAACAAACCCGATCCAAAAATATATAAATTGATTCAGAATTAAATCGTAAACCAATAAAAATAAAATCATGCATAATTATTATTTAATACCAAAAATATTATTAATGAATATGCAAATTAATCTTAAATATAAATAAATCAACAAATTTACTCCTAAACATTTAATTATTATTTTTTTGTCTGAATATGCAAATTGTTAATAAATCTACAAATTTAATTTCATTTTTTTTATTTGAATATAAATTGTAAAATTCATGTAAATAAACACATAAAATTACATTTTAGTATTTTAAGTTTAATTAAACTGTGATCTATTCATATTTGGGCATTCTCAGATTTATTGAAGAAATTAGATTTTATTTTTGTACAAAATTTATATATTTTTTTATTATTTCTGGAAAAATCTGAACGAACAGTTACTGTTCATTGAACGAAAAGTTACTGTTCATTGAACGAACAGTTACTGTTCATCGATGAACAGCAAAATTTATATATTTCTTATTATTTCTGGAAAAATCTGGATGAACAATAACTGTTCATCGATGAACAGCTGCGTGATTTTTACCCAGAATTCATTTTTAAGTGATTTTTTTACATCATTTCGTGTTTACATGTGATTTAAGGACATATAAAATGGCCAAATATGAACAGAATACAATTAAAAGAAGCTTAAATTACTAAAACCACAAAAATATATAAAAACACAAAAAAAATATGTAAAAAAAAACACAAAAAATGTTAAAGAAATTACCTAATTCTCAGATTGAGGATTGTAAATGGATCAAGATCTCCAGAAGCTTTGTTTCCAAGGATTGAAGTGTTCCTTTTTTTTATCTTTTGATTTTTTTTTTCTCTCTTTTATAGTTTGATTCACCTAAAATTGATATCTAATGACAATTTCTCTTCAAATCAACTCATAAGAATTTTTTGGAGAGAAATGTGGCAGCACAGTATATTTTTTAGGGTTTTTGCCGTTTGTGAAGTTGTGAAGTTGTGTCAAAATTGTGAGAAAGAGATGTATTTATAGAGCTAGGTCAGGATACTGTAGCACAACTACTGTAGCACGAACACTGTGGCACAGCTACTTAGCACGAACACTGTAGCACAGCTACTGTAGCACGCAGCTCTTTTTTGTTTTTCTTTTTTAATCCTTGGATTGAAAGGCTTCTAGATAGCATTAACCCATTCATCCTTGTGTCCTCATCGGATCAGGCGGGGCATAAAAAACATGCGTAACAGTTGGTTCCTCCAACTGTTTGCCACTCCTCAAGCTGATAGCTTGTACCTGTTCTTTAGAATTTTTTTCAGTATTACTAGGTAACGTACCTTAGAGTCGGGAGGCCATCATGTTTGCAAACTGCCCTAGTTGAATCTCCAAGTTCCTTATCGCAGCTTGTTGGATTTTGTTGTTTTCTCGGGTTTTGTTCATAAAGTCCATGTGCGATTTAGAGAGGGCAGTAAGGTGATCATCATGAGACTTCTTCTCTTGAGGTAGAAAACCTGGTGGTGCGTTCAAGGCACTGTTTGGATTCCCATACAAAAGATTAGGGTGATTCCTCAACTTGTTATCATAAGAGTTAGAGGTCGGGTAATTCTTCCTTCCTTGATTCATCACATAGTTTACTTGCTCCAAAATTTGTGGATTTAAAGAATCTAACATGCATTCTCTAATCCCATGTTGTCCATTACACCTGTCGCAAGCTTGCACAATAGAATTAACCAAGTTACTAGTCAATAAGTCCAATTTCCTTATCATATTGTCTACCTTGGCATTGAGTGCGGTGATGGCATCAATCTCATAAACTCCTGCAATTTTCTTCCTTTCAGAGTTGCTTTGATAATGGCTATTGCTTGCCATCTCTTCTATTAAGTCATATGCCTCATCAATTTCTTTTCTTTCAAAGGATCCACCTGCAGCTGCATCTAGAGTAATTTTAATGTTAGGAGATAATGCATTATAAAAAGTTTGCACCTGTAACCACTTAGGCAAGCTGTGATGTGGGCACTTTCTCAATAAATCATTGAATCTCTCCCAAGCTTCATACAAACTCTCTTGATCATGGTGGACAAAGGTCATTATCTCATTATGTAGTTTTGTGGTCTTTGAAGATGGAAAAAATTTTGCTAAAAATTTTTGGGCTAATTCCTCCCATATTGTAAAACTTCCAGTAGGGCATGCTTGTAACCAGGATCGTGCTTTGTCACTAAGAGTGAAAGGAAAGAGTCTTAATTTTATGGCATCCTCAGAAACTCCATTTTGTTTGAAAGTGTCACAAATCTCTAAGAAATTTGTGATATGGGCATTAGGATCTTCATAGGTAAACCTCCATATTAAATTGAGGTGGAAAGCATTTGGATAATCGCAGGTTTAATTTCAAAATTGTTAGCTTCCACCCTAGGTCTAGTGATACTCGAGGTTGTTCCAGTGAGAGAGGGTGTTGTGTAATCCCGCAAGGTGTGGACATGAGGTTGATGTCCATCCTCAGGGTTAACTTCTTCGTCCATGTTTGCTTGTTGTTCTGGTTTGTTCTCACGTGCTCTTCTAGCAGCGTTGTTCGTACGACAAGTCTTTTCGATTTCTGGATCAAAGATCAAGGGTTCAGTCCTACCTGATCTTCTTTGCATAAACACCTGAAAAATCTTCTTAGAAAAATTAAATTAAATAAACAATAAACAAAAACAAATGTCTAAATTAATAATAGGGTAATTGGTATTAATATTGGTAACTCCGATCCCCGGCAACGGTGCCAAAACTTGACAGTGATTTTCGCAAGTGTAAGAATCGCAACAAGTAATATAGAGTGAGAAAAGTATCGTATCCATAGGGATTGTATACCAAGTACCAAAATTATGTTAACCTATTATTATTTAAACGGCAATAAGGGGAATTATATTTAAGAACTAACTTCAGTGAATAAAAGAGAATAAAAAGAAATGAAGCAAGACAATTTTTTATTAAAAGAATCAATGATTTAAAGCTACTAGGGATTTTGACTTCACTTAATTCTATCTAATTTATTTTATTAGTTCGTTAATCAATTTTAATTGTTCAAGTAGGGGAAACAACCCTAAAATCACTAACAAGCTCTCTCGATGTTTTGTTAGCTATTTTAATCAGGTCTAATTACCTATCTTCCAATAGTGCAATCAAACATGAATTAAATCATTAAATTTTATGATTTGTTTTGCGAATTCACAACCTAAGGTCATTAACTTATGAAAACCCCCCATGAGTCAAATCATATAGCTTCCACATCAAGTTATTATTCTCATGTAATTTATTACCTTTTTCATATCAAAAACCCTTCTTCCGATACTGATTAATGAAATAAATCAATCCAAGAGAAAAACTCTACCTGGAAGCATTAAGTTTAATAATAAATTATGCTTTGAACAAAGAAAAACAAATCTAATATTATAAATTGGAAAAGAAATTATGCTACATCAAATCCCTAGTATGAGAGTTTAGTTCGACATATTAATTAAATAAAACTCAATAATACTTGATAAAATTCCGTAATCAATCAGAATAATGAAAGAATAAAAAAAGATTAAGAGTTTAGAGATAAAAACTAGTCAACAATTAATTCTGAACTTCTTCCTTGAATCTTGGCACAAATTTTGAACACTTAAAGTCTTGGAGAGAGAGAAGAACAATAGAACAAAAATTATTAAAACTCAATATCTATACACTGAATGGCTCCTCTCTTTATATAGACTTCCTGAGAGAAAATCCAACTCTGTTTAGGAAATAGAGTCCTCATTAAGTAAGAAATCTTTTTGGAAGTAGGAAACTGTTTAGGCTTTGAATTTCTTCTCAATTAGGACTCTTCCATGCGCCTAAATAGGATTAGAACTTGATTTGCATGTCAGGAAAATATCTCAAGTGGACCCATGTAAGTGATAGGGACTGGTTGGCGTTCTCGACTCAAAACAACACTTGATTTGCAGCACGGGCGTGCTGTCGGCAAGGTTAGGGTGTGCCGAAGCCTAAGTTTTAAGGAAGGTTCAGCACGGGTCGTGCTCAGGGGCACGCTTAGAAAAGGATTTGTGACACAAGCGTGCCACGCAGCAAGACTAGGGCATGGTAGGCTTTGAGTTTCCAGGAAGAGATGCAGCACGGACCGTGCTTAAGCAAACATGCCTTTGGGTTGATGTCCTCTTTTGGCACGGGCGTGCCATATAGTACGGCTTGGGCATGCTAGAGTCTGAGTCTCCACTAGATTTTCCTTGAATCCAGCAAGGGCATTCTGAGGTGCACGGGCAAGGCATGCTAGAGCTTGAGTGTTTTGCTTTATTTTGCTCTTTTTTGTGCCAAAACCCTACAAATTTCCTTAAGATTAAGTGAATTATGATTCAAGGATGCTTTGAACAAAAACAGAAATAAAACTAAATAAAAAATAATTAAAGTAATTAAAAATACTAAAAATCCTAACAAAAACTATATTGAAAATACTATAAAAATAACACCTATCACCCCATATATCAAAAATCTCACAAACAAGAATATTATTAAGAGGTATCTCATCTCTTTTAGAGATGTTATCAGTATGCTGGCATCTAACATATGAGGACACATAATTTCTAGCATCATGAAAAAGAGTAGGCTAGAAAAACACATGAAGCTAGCACCTTAGTTGTAATTCTGTTAGATCCAAAGTGTCCAACAGCTTCTCTATCATTGCAACGACTTAAAATTGCTTGAAATTCCTCTTAGACTACACACTTTCCAATGACTTGGTCCGGGCAGCTTGTATAGTTAAAGATCTTCCCAAAAGTAATGCTTCACATCAGCTAAAAATTTCTTCCTTTGTTGACATGAGAATTCTTTTGGTATCCATCCACCTGCAAGATAATTTGCTATGTTAGCAAACCAAGGCTCTTTTGAAGAAATAGAAAATACAACACAAATCCTCTCATTAGGAAAAACATTCAGAGATAATTTCTCCATTATTAGAGGGTTGGTTATCTAATCTGGATAAATGATCAGTAATTAAGTTCTCTGTTCCCTTTTTATCTCTAATTTCCAAATCAAATTCTTGTAATAATAACACCCAATGAATCAATCTTGGCTTGAAGTCCTTTTTGGCAAAAAGATGTCGAAGCGCTGCACGGTCAGTATAAACAATAGATTTCGACCCTATTAAGTAAGATCTAAACTTCTCAAAAGCATACACAACTGCCAAAAATTCTGTAACACCCACCGACCAATCCCGGAGAACCAGACGGTGGATGCCACAATCGGTGCCGGAGCACCATCTTATGTCACTATAAAAGCTAGATCACAAATTAGAAGTGGTTAAATTTTCATAAGGAGGCAAGTAATTAACATTTTGTTTTTTTTTTTTTTTTTTTTTACAAAAATAATGTTTAAGGAAATTCCTGCGAAAATTTCGCAAGAGTTTCCCCTAAAAATTAACTTGCCACACAAAGAAAATATACACACTTCCAATTTTCTCCAAACCCCCAAAACTCCAATTCAACACAACATACCACAAGCACTTCTAAATATCCATCAACATACGCATAATATTCGAAAAACATTCTTTTTAAGGAATCTATAATCATCATACACCAAAAATATAATAAGATGTTATTTCCTTAAATAATCATAACTCTTAATACATTATCAACTTATTATATCCAACCTTCACAACCCAATATTTATATACATGCCAAAAATCACCATTTACAAAATATCCTACCCAAAATGTGATATCTACTCTGATGCTCGTCCTCTGGTCTTGAAGAACACCCTCCGCTCCTAACCTGCGCGTGATAAAAATCAACGCGCTGAGTGGAAGACTCAGTGGTGCTAAATAACCAACAATTTAATTAACAATAATAGCCAAGGCAAAACTTAAATTACTCAACTATATAAATATCGAAATCGCATTCATTTAATTCAAATACTTTGAAAGCAATGAGAATATTATAAATACAAATATGTCTTCATTCTTTTATAGCAACAATAAAATTTCATTTTTCGTTAAGGCTCATACTCATGCAGAATGAACATAAGCAGATTTGATCGTGGCCTATGTTAGCGCCACCCCCATCACATACTCGTGGCCTATGAAAGCACCACCGTGGCCTATGAAAGCACCACCCCCATCACACAATCGTGGCCTATGAAAGGACCACCGTGGCCTATGAAAGCACCACCCCATCACACAAATAAGCTCGTCCGCCTATTTATAAGGGCTGATAACCCTAGCATATGATCATAGCTTCACAATAAGAAAATCCATCTCATCATACCACGTCTCAATCATGCATAGTAGAGCCCAAATCAAAATCATTCTTTCACAAAAGCAATAATTCTTAATCAAAACCTCTTCATTTAGTACTCATCAGTTCAAAATTTTTACTCAAAACACTATAAATGTATATATACTTAATATAGTATAAAAGTACATAAATCAAGAACTTTTCAGCATTTTCATAAACTTGACCTTTGCTGGGTTTTTAACACATAATTTGAGTTATGGGTCTCCAAATTGAATGAAATTAGATTCATTAGAAATTTAAGACAAAATTCTACAAATGTTCAGAAGGGACCACAGCCCAGATCAAATAGTAAGATAGCAAACAAAAGCTCAGAACACAGACCAACAGATCAGACCCGATTCAGCAGAACCAAGTCCAATGTTTCTTGAATTCCTACTTCACCAGACACTCAAATGAAACCAATCCAGAACGATATAATTCTCAAGACACAGGGAAACAACTTTTATGAAGAACTCAGAACCTAATCTTATCATTATAGTGGTCAAAATGGGCACTCAATTTAGTAATGCATGTGGCCCGACACAACAGAGTCAGTTTGGGTGTTTCAGCCATAAGTTGAGCTATGTATATCCAAATTGGACACAAGAGGATGGGTTGGAAAGATAAGAAGTAAAGATATAACTTTTATGAAGAACATAAAACGTTATTTGGCCATTTGAGTGGTCAAAATGGACAATCGTTTCGGATAGACAGGTAAGACATCATAACAGAACCAGTTTTGGTATTTAAATCATAAGTTGAGCTACAAGTATTGGAATTAGACATAAGAATATGTTTTGGAAAGCTGAGAAATAGAGCTAAAACTTTCATGAAGAAGTCAGAAACAAATGGGAAGTATAAAGGGGTCAAAATGAGTTCCAAGCCCACGGCAAAACACATCTCACATTAAAATTCAGCAATTTAACCAAAACATACAAAGTTCCCAAAATATATTCAAAATCCTAACCATGTAAAAAAAACTTAAACAAGTGAAATTATGATTGCACTAACCTTATTAACAAGCTTGAATAAGCATGGAAAGCCTTACTCCTTGGCTTTCTCTTTACCCTTTGAGGATGGTTCTCCAACCTCTTCAAAGCATGAAAAATCAACATTACAAGCAAAACTTGACAAAAGAAATAGTTGGAGCATGATTTAATGCATCAATAACATGTCTAAACCATGAATTCTACTTAACAATTCACAAAACTCAAAAACCACAACTTACTTGCTTCAATGGTAACTTCACTTCTCTTTGCTTTTAATCACCAATCTCAACTTCTACTCCTTAATTCTTAAGCATTAAGTCCTATTCTATGGTTTAATTAGGTAGTTTGGTGGTAAATTTGGAGGTAAGAAAATGAAAAAAATGAAAGAAGAAGGAAGAAGATGGAAATGGTGTGGAGAAGAGAAGAGAAGAAAGAAGAAAAAATGTTGTGGTGTTACTTTAAGTGCCAAAGTCAAATTTGACTTCCTAAAATCATGCCAAATGTGTGGCTAAGATCAAGTCCTAAATAATCTCATCCAATGGCTCTAAATATTCCTCAAATAATTCTCTTCTACTTATTATTTAACTCCACCAATTAATTAAATTAACTCCACTAAAATAATTCCTCTAGTATACCACACTAGAAATATTATGCATTTAATACATAAACTCTCCAAAAATATTCATTAAATATTTTCTACCCACCTAAATCATGCAAACATGCTCCAAAAATAGTAAATAAAATATTAACTATGCATAGTAATTTTTTCGGACTAAAATAATACCAAGTCCCGGACCGATGGTACTATTCACAGACCGGTAAATCACTATTACCGACACTAAAAGAAAAATCAGTCTGTTACGAATTCCTTCTCAATAGTTGTGTAATTCAATTGAGGGCCTGTAAAGGCATGACTTGCATAGTAAATCACTTTGAACACTTTCTCTTTTCTTTGGCCCAAAACTACTCCTAGTGCATACT
Source organism: Jatropha curcas (assembly GCF_041381405.1). Classification (NCBI taxonomy): domain Eukaryota; kingdom Viridiplantae; phylum Streptophyta; class Magnoliopsida; order Malpighiales; family Euphorbiaceae; genus Jatropha; species Jatropha curcas. Next base: position 18,494,063 of record NC_143152.1, on the reverse strand, counting down.
CACTAGCATCACACATTACTTTAAAAGAACTGTTCTAATTTGGTGCCATTATCACAAGTGCTGAAATCAATTTCTCCTCAAAAGATTGAAAGCCTGCATAGATTCAGAATAAAAAATAAACTTAGTATCTTTCACAAGCAAATTACAAAGTGTTTTTGCAATCTTGAAAAAATCCTTTATAAATCTTTGGTAAAACCCTGTATGGCCCAGGAAACTCCTAACTCCTTTAACTGTTGTTGGAGGTGGTAATTTTTCAATCACTTCCACCTTTGCTTTGTCCACCTCGATACCTCTTTCCTAAATCTTATGCCCAAGTACTATCCCTTCATTCATCATAAAATGGAATTTCTCCCAGTTGAGCACAAGATTTGATTATGTACATCTATGTAATACTAAGGAAAGATTATGCAAGCAAGATTCAAGGGTTAGTCCATAGCTAGTAAAATCATCCATAAAAATTTCCATGCATTTCTCAATCATGTCATGAAAGATGGACATCATACACCGCTGGAACGTAGTCGATGCATTACACAACCCAAAAGGCATGTGCCTATATGCAAAATGTGCCATAAGGACACATGAAGGTTGTTTTTTCTACATCCTTAGGGGCTATAGGGATATGGAAATACCCAGAGAATCCATCCAAAAAGCTATAAAATCTATTCCCTGCTAGCCTCTCTAACATCTGATCAATAAAAAGGTAAGGGAAAGTGATCCTTTCTACTGGCTGAGTTAAGTTTTCTATATTCGATGCATACCCTCCGCCCAATCACTGTCCTAATGGGAATTAAATCATTATTCTCATTTTTTACTACAGTCATTCCCCCCTTCTTAGGAACTACATGAACTAGACTCACCCATGCACTATCAGAAATTGGATAAATAATACCTACATCAAGTAGATTTATCACTTCCTTCTCTACTACATCTTGCATAACTGGATTCAACCTCCTCTATGGTTGAATAGTGGGCTTATAATCATCTTCCATTAACATCTTATGCATACAAATATTTGGACTTATACCTTTGATGTCCAAAATCTTCCATCCAATTGCTCCCTTCCACTTCCTTAAGACCTCAATCACTTGTTCTTCCTCTTACTCTGTCAAAAATGCAGAAATAATTTAGATGATTAGTATCCTTTTCAAGAAAAACATATTTCAAGTGAGAAGGTAAAAGTTTAAGTTCAAGTTTAGATGATTCTTCAAAAGAATCCTTTGAAACTTCTTTTTCATCAATTTTCAAAGGAAGTACAGACTCATTCTCCATCTTTTCTTCAATATAATCTCTAAGCAAATCCTCATCTTGTTCTTACATGCTAAAGCCAAGCATTGCTCTATTTTTAGCTCTACATCATTCTTTAATAAGATTTCCTGCTTACATTTGTACCTTGAGGAATGAGAAATTTCCTATGTCTTGAATTATGAAAATATTGAGAATTTGCATCAAAGTGTGCATGTTTGACCTGTGGATATGCTTACATGTATCCAAAGGATGAATTTAAATGGAATCTTTTGATTGATATATGTTATAAATAATATAATTGATTTTTATGATAAGAATTTTCTATGTTAAGTAATTATGCTTAAGTATGGAATTTTCATGAATTACTTGAATTTTAAACTAATCTTACATTATGATTTCAATAAGACTAAAGAAAAAAAAATTTTATGAGAAGTGTTATGAATTAAGAAATAAAGCTATGTTTTTGGGCTCTAATATACTTGGTGTGAATTTGATGTGTAATTTGATTTATTATATAAGATTCGGCATTTGATGCCATTATGATATGAAATTATAATCTTATGCTAGGCACGTGGTCACTTTATGTTAGAGCGGATGCGCTCCATATGTTATGATAGGCTCTTGAAGCCCCTATGATTATTTTGGCATAGAAGGCCATTATGAATAAGTTTATGAAATCTTATTCACTCCGTCTTCTCCTAAGTGTATGAGAGCCCCTTAAGAAAAATATTTTCAAGAAAATTAAATTAATTAATAAGATTATATTATATATTTGATCTTAGTTTATCATATGATCTTTGTTTTTGGAATATGTGCGACTATGTTATTAATTAAATCTTTAAAGCATGTTAATAGGGAATTTGGAGTTAAAATGAAAAGCATGCTTAAGGGTGAAATAAACATCAAGGGTAATGAATAAATGATGTGATATGATGATAATTATGGTTGCTAATGATTTGTAAGTGAAATATGAATTTATATGCTATGAATGTGAAATCATGCTTTGTTATCCAAATGTTTTTTTTTATATAAAATAAAATTCTTTTAAAATTTATGCTTTAAGTATGTTGCCATCGCAACATTGGTAAGTATGTGATTTATGAGCACCACTGAGTTTCATACTCAGCGCGTTGATTTTTATCACGATAGGTTGAAGACCATGGTTGCTGCTCGAAGACTAGAGAAGTAGCATCAGAGCAGAAGAGATTATTTTTTGGTAGTGGTAGAATTAGTTTTATGTAATTAAGAATTATGGCATGTATAATCACTACAAAAAAAGCGCATAATTGCGATCGATTTTTGAGACCGACTAAAATCGGTCGCAATTTTGCGACCGATTTGAGACCTATGGACAAATAGTCGCTAATTGTAGCGCTAAAAATTCCCTCGATTTTGTTTTTTGGTTTGCGACCGATTTGCGACTACATTTCATTTCGTCGCAACATTGCGCGCTTCAAAATTAGGAATAAGTTCTGAGACCGATTAGCGACCGATTATATGCAACCAACAAATTCAGTCGCAGATAAAACGACGTCGCAGAGTTAAAATTTGCGACCGATATTAATGAAATTTGCGATCGATTTGTCAGTCGCAAAATTTAGGGCTTTAAACGCCAGACGCCCTCTTTCTTCTTTCTTCTTCTTTCTTTCTTCTCTTCCTCCTCTCCTCTCCTCCGTTCGCAGCGCCGCTCCAGCCCGCCTAATGCCGCCAGCTCCGGTCCGGTGGAACTCCGGTCACTCCATTGCTGTTTGGAAACAATTTCAACTAAGTTTTGGTTTGTGATTATTTTTTCGATTTTTTTTTTTTTTTTGCGATTTTATTTGTTTTTATTATAATAAATTATGGTTGGTTTTGTTTAGTTGCGATTATGAATTTTTAGGTACTATTATTATTATTATTATTATTATTATTATTATTATTGTTCATGTTGTTATTATTATTATTATTATTATTATTATTATTATTATTATTATTATTATTATTATTATTATTATTATTATTATTATTATTATTATTATTATTGTTACTGTTATTATTATTATTATTATTATTATTATTATTATTATTATTATTATTATTATTATTATTATTATTATTATTATTATTATTACTATTACTGTTGTGATTAATATTATTATTATTATTAGTATTATTGTTACTGTTGTTGTTGTTATTATTATTATTATTATTATTATTATTATTATTATTATTATTATTATTATTATTATTATTGTCATTGTTATTATTATTATTATTATTATTATTATTATTATTATTATTATTATTATTATTATTATTATTGTTACTGTTGTTATTATTATTATTATTATTCTTATTATTATTATTATTATTATTATTATTATTATTATTATTATTATTATTATTATTGTTATTGTTATTATTATTATTATTATTGTTATTGAAATTTTAGTAAAAAATATTTTATTTCTTTGTAGGTGTACTCAAAAATGGTAAATAAAACTCTAATCCTGATATAATATATATAATCCACATTTTTCATATATTTCTCATGTAATATTAGGTACATGAGAATTTCAATATTACATTAAGTCCTCTAATGTAATTTCTTAATTTATCCAATAAATTTTAGATTTAAATAGAAAATTAATATAACCAATTAAAATTAAATTACCTTTATTTGTTCAACCAATAAAATTCTTAAAAATATTTTATTCTTATCATATTTAATATATACCTTATATAGTATATAATATAATTTCTTAATTTTTCGATAAAATTTAGATTTAAATATAAAATTAGTATAACCAGTCAAATTAAATTACCATTATTTTTGAATCAATAAAATTAAAATTTTTAACAATATCGCAAACTTAATTGGAGTGATTTTTTATGATCCAAATATTTTTCCTCCCATTTGTACTTTTATATATACTAGTCTTTCTATAACACGCATTGCTCGTTGACTTTATTCATACTTATTTAATTTTTTATTTAATTACTCACTTATATTTATTATTTATTCTCGTTTTTATTTTTTAATATTAAATATTGATTATAATCATAACTTTCATAGCTATAACCATTACTGTAAACTTAACCTACTACATAAAGGGAAAGAGAAAGAATTATCTAACCGGACTTGAGATTGTTGCAGAAATTTTCTGAGTTATTGCAATCTGCAAATTTGAAACGAATATTTTTAGCAAATGAAAATATTAATGAATAAAATTCACAAACCAATTATCAAAGTAACATAATTAACAAACCTTCCTATTTAACAAATTAACCTACTGCTTAACAAACTCAAACTAAGTAATTACAAACTAATCAACTATAAATTAAGTTAACCAACACAATACTAACATATAAACTAAACATAACTCATAGAACAAACCGAATAATAAAAAGTTACAAACTAACTCAAATAACAAATTAACAACACGCAAAAAATAAAAAAAAAAAACTTTATTTTTTCTAAAAGATTACCTGCATATTATGCAACAAAAGCTTCAAAGCAAAAATGAGTTTGACAAATTCTTGCATGTTATAGAATATAATATTAGCATTTAACCCAAATTATTTTTAATAAATTGATGAGTGGGCAATATTGAGAATTCAAAAAAAAAAAAAAAATGACAAAGACAATAAGGGGCGATAAGAATAATAAAAATAATAAAAATAAAACATGAAAAGGATAGCCGGAAAGTCTATATAAGCGGATTGAATGAGACGGCTTAACTCACAAATAGCACATAATATCAACATTTTCTACTTGGCTTTGCCCCTTAAATTAGTGCTCCAAATTATACAATTAGGTCGTAATAGGCTCATTTCTTTTAGGCTTTTACCCTCTAAAAACACAAAAACTCAAAATCAGTATAAGGATATTTTAGTAAAAAAAAAAAAAAAACTAGTCCAAATATAAGTTATAATTTTGCCACATGATACATGATACATGATACAGAATAGCAATAATAGATCGAACCTAATTGTTATGATACATGTAATTAAAATTACTCTTTTTTTATAATTATGAAATAATGCATTTTATCTTTGTTATTATTGTTGTTATTATTCTTAAATTTTTTTTTTCAATGAATGATGTGTTTGGGTTGGAGGCCTAGTAGTGGCCATTTTGCCTTTGGAGAATGTTGGTATGATATAGAAGTGTTTATTGAAATATCTTTATATTGGAGATTTGATTGTGTTGTACCGAAGTGCTGCCGAATTTTTTTCCAAAAAAATCAATATGTTATTAGTACACTTAGCTTTATTAGCTAGGGTAAAGGTAATAAATGAACTTAGTGAATAAATGAAGTTAGTGATTTTACATTTATATATAGTTACCCTTATTATAGAAATAACCTTAGTAAGTTTGAAGTGTAAATTGAACATTACATTGTGGCATGTTTTAAGGATGGTTTAGACTAATGCAATTACATATAATTTGCCCTTTATAAACACAGTGTTAATTAGGTAAAAAAATGCGACCTAATCGAGATTGGATGTACTGGAGGTTCGAGGTCAATGGGATATTAAGACAAGAGTTCCTGCAAGGATTGGAGGCGTTTATACAGTTTGCAGTTAGTAACCCCAGTTTTATGGATGGTAATAAGTTGAGGTGTCCATGTAATCACAAGAAGTGTCGAAATAGAGCCTTCTTAGACATCGATACAGTGAAACTTCATTTGTGCAAATATGGGTTCATGGACAATTATTATGAATGGATACATCATGGCGAATCTCGAGTTGCCAGTGGGTCAGGACACTCTATTCCGATAAGTTTAGAAGTCAGCCTTATCAATTTCTGTATGGTAATCAATGCAATGATATGGTAATCGATGCGAGTAGAGTAGAATGTCATTGGGATAATATGGAGGAATCGCTAAACGTAGCAGCACAATAATTGTTTGACATGCTAAGTGCAGCTAACAATGAACTGTGGCCTGGATGCAATAATCATTCAGTTCTATCTGTTCTAGCACGATTACTACACATGAAAGCGGAGCACCATTTTTCAGAAAGGTGTTACGATGATTTTGTGCAGTTAGCAAAGGAAATGTTGCCTGAAGGCCATTCAATGGTTGATAATTTTTATCGGACAAAAAAATTAGTTCGGGGATTGGGACTACCGATAGAAAAGATTCATTGTTGTCGTAATAATTGTATGATATTCTGGGGTGTTGACTCGGAATTCAGAGAATGCAAGTTTTGTAATCTTCCAAGATATCAACGGCGGGGTCAAGGGACTGGTAGAGTACAAAAAGAGAAGGCTTTCAAGAAGATGTATTATTTCCCTCTTGTTCCTCGCCTTCAAAGGTTATATGCATCTAAGGCGACAGCTGAACACATGACATGGCATGCTTTGCATGAATATGAGGATGGTATAATGACTCATCTGTTAGACTCTGAAGCGTGGAAACATTTTGATAACATTCATCATGTGTTTGCTGCTGATATGAGAAACGTGAGATTGGGGCTTTATACTGATGGGTTTCAGTCGTTTGGCCAATCAGGACAACAATATTCATCATGGCCTGTCATTGTCACACCATACAATCTACCATTGTCAATGTGTATGAAAGATGAATATATGTTTTTGTGTGTTATTGTTCCTGTCCCTACTAATCCGAAACATAAAATTGATGTGTTTCTGCGGCCTTTGATTGCCGAACTTAATTATTTATGGGAATATGGGGTTGAAACATTCGATATTTCGACCAATCAGAATTTCATAATGCGAGCTGCTTTGCTTTAGACCATCAGTGATTTTCCAACATTTGGAATGTTATCTGGGTGGAGTATGACAGCTTATTTTCGCAAGTGTACGAAATCGCAACAAGTAATATAGAGTAAGAAAGTATCGTATCCACAGGGATTGTTTATCAATTACCAAAATTATGTTAACCTATTATTATTTAGACGATGATAAAAGGAATTCGCTATAAAGTAAATAAAATTTAAAGTAAAAACAAAAGAAATCAAACACCAAATTCAGGTGAAAAAGAAATCAAAGGATTAAGATACTAGGGAATTTGATTTCATTCAATTCTATCCAGCTTATTCTTTTAGTTCATTAATCAAGTTTAATTGTTCGAGTAGGAGAAACAACCCTAAGGTTACTAACAAGCTCTCCCGATTTATTGTTAGCTATTCTAATCCAATTTAATTACCTATCTTAATAGTGAAATTAAACATAAATCAGATCATTAGGTTTTATGGTTGTTTTGTGAATTCACAACTTAATAATTTATTAACTTATGAAAACCCCCCTTGAGTCAAACCATATAGTTTCCACATCAAGTTATTATTCTCAAGTAAATTATTACCTTTTTCATATCAATAACCCTTCTCCCGAATGTGATTATTGAAATAAATCAATCCAGGGGAAATTTTCTGCCTGGAGGCCTTAAGCACAATAATAAGTTATAACAAGAACAAAGAAAAATAAATCTAATAGTATAAGCTGGAATCGAATTAAATTACATCAAATCCCTAGTATAAGAGTTTAGCTAGACATAGTAATTAAATTAAGCTCACTCATTCTTAAATCATCCATCATAATTAAATACAATAGTAAAAGAAAGAAACAAGATGAGAGTTTAGAATAAAAACTGTATCACAACTATGTTGATGACTTCCTTGAATCTTGGCACAATTATTTGATGCTTGAAGTCTTTTTGAGAGAGAATTATGTGAAGAAATTGCATAAAAAAAAAAACGAGATATCCCTTGCTATGAGAAGTTCCTCTCTTTATATAGAGTTCCTGAAGACAAGTCTGACTCCTTTTAGGAAAATAGAATCCTTATTTAGTGCAAAATCCTTTATAGGAGATCATGACTGTTTAGGTTCTTGATTTCTTCTTGATTAGGACTCCTTTTTCCCCAAGAATAGGTCCAGGTCTTGTTTAGTGTGTTTAGGAAACTCCCTGAAGTCGGCCCATGTGAGAAAAACTTGATTTGCGTATTAAATTTACGCTGGTTTCGCCTGCGCAGCACGGGCGTGCTATATGGCACGGGCTGGGTGTGCTTGAGTCTGGAAGTCTGGCCAGTGAAGCACGGGGCGTGCTAGGTAGCACGGGCTAGTGAGGCACCGAGGCACGGGCGTGCCACTTAGCACGGGAAGGGCGTGCTCTTCTCTGGAAGTCTGCCTAGAGCTGCCATGGGCGTGCTATATGGCACGCCTTGGTATCCTTGTAGCACGGCCGTGCCTTTTGACACACCCTGATCGTGCTCTCTTCTGTCTCTCTGTTGGATTCCTTGGTTTCTAGCACGGCTGTGCCTTTTAGCACGGCTCGGGCGTGCCACAAGTTAAGTGCCTTGTGTTATAAAATTCTTTTCTGTGCCAAATTCCTGAAATTTTCTCTTAGATCAAGCGGATTAAAGATCAAGGAAGCTTTTGAACATATTTATACTAAAAGTGATTTAAAGTAATAAAAACTTACTCAAAATCTAATAAAAACTATATTAAAAACACTATAAAATTAACACCTATCAGAGTACGACAGGCAAATTGGCTTGTCCTCATTGCATGGAAAACACTAACTCATTTACACTAAAAAATGGAGGTAAACAATGTTGGTTTGATTGTCATCGCAAATTCATACCAGAATCTCACCCTTGGAGGAGAAATCGACAATGCTTCAGAAAGAACACGAGTATTGTTGAACCCCCTCCGCCTGTGAAGTCTGGAGCTGAAATATTACAAGAAATTGAAGATCTGGGGCTTATGAAAGTTATAGAGTTAGGAGCAGATGAGGCAAATGCAAGAATTGGCAGGAATAGCGAGTGGAAAAAGCGAAGCATCTTCTGGGATTTTCCATACTGGAGTTCACTGCTTATCCGTCATAACCTTGATGTGATGCACATAGAAAAAAATGTGTTTGAAAATCTATTCAACACTGTCATGAACATTGAAGGGAAAACGAAGGATAATGCAAAAGCGAGAGCATACATGAAGGAAATTTGTCGTCGACCAGAACTCGAGCAATCTGTACTTACTGGTAAGTTTCCAAAGGCATGTTATTGTTTAGATAAACCCCAAAGGCAATTATTGTGCGAATGGGTACGATCATTAAGGTTTCCAGATGGATACTGTTCAAATATGGGTAGATGTGTGGACATGAGGAAGTACAGATTGTTTGGCATGAAAAGCCATGACTGTCATGTTTTTATGCAAAGATTGATCCCTATGGCATTCCGGGAATTATTACCAGGAAAAATTTGGGAAGCAATGGCAGAATTAAGTCTCCTTTTCAAGGAATTGACGATGACTGTTATCCGATGCGATGATATGGACCAATTAGCTCGAGAAATCCCAGTAGTGATGTGCAAATTGGAGCGAATTTTTCCACCCAGCTTCTTTGATTCTATGGAACATCTGCCGGTTCATTTGCCCTATGAATGTCCTGTAGCAAGACCAGTACAATATCGATGGATGTATCCATTTGAGAGGTGAATCACTAACATCCCATTGTAATCATTACATCATTTATTTGAACTCATACTTACATATTGGCATTGTACAATGATAGACACCTGCAGAAAATTAAAAAGAATGTGCACAATAAGACAAAGGTCGAGGGATCAATTTGCAATGCATATTTGGTGGAAGAAGCTTCCACATTTTGTTCACACTACTTTGACCAACATGTTTTCACCAAGCATCGGAGAGTGCCACGTAATGATGACGGAGGAGATCGAATACAATCTGAGTTTGAAGGAAATCTAACAATATTCTCCTATCCTGGGCGTACAATTGGTAAATAAAAAAAAAGACGATTGACTGATGCAGAGATACGAGCGGCTCAAACCTATATTTTATTGAATTGCGAAGAGATTACACCATTTGTACAGTAAGTATACATATTGTAGACATTCTAAACCCGGCGTGGGCCGTAGTTAAATCATGCTATGCTAATTTGGTTCGTTGATAAATAGGAAATATATCAATCTTTTGCGACTTCAAAATCCCAATTTGACTGATACTGCAGTTGATGCAAAGCTGGACTCCGAATTTGCAGAATAGTTCAAATATTATGTAAGTTACTTTCAATGTACACAACATGGAATGTACATTTATTAAATCTCACTCCTGTCATTACTATTTCCCATAGGCTCGAAGCTCGGGAATCGATATTGGTAACAGATTCATTACGGATCTAGCAAAGGGACCTCTACCGGTTGCTAATGCCTACTCTGGCTACTTTGTAAATGGTTACAAGTTTCACACTGAGGGTTATGGGAGAAGCAGAAAGACAATGAACAGCGGTGTTTGCATCAAGGGATCAAACTACAATGACGTGTCAAACGATTTTTATGGGAAATTGGTTGAGGTTTTGGAATTAGAATATCCAGGCCTACCAATGAAGTGCACAATCTTATTCAAATATGAATGGTTTGATCTTACGCCAAACGTTGGCACGAAGGTTCATCCTAAGTATAATAAGGTAGATATTAATCAAAGAAGAAGATATACAAAGTATGAACCTTTTGTGTTGGCAATGTAAGCTGCACAGGTGTACTATGTCCCATATCCATCGTTTAAACGAGATCGTTGCGATTGGATGGCAGTGTGTAAAATCAAGGCTAGATCAGTTGTTCATGCACTTGAAACCAAACAATCTGCTTCACTCGCAGTATCGGAGCCATTTCAAGAAGTTAGGGTTGATACGCAACCGATGCAAGTTGTTGAAGATTTAACGGATAGATTGGATGATGAAAGTCGATCTTATGTTGAAATAGGAGCATCGGATGATGAAGAGGAAGAAGATCAAATCATCATGGGTACCTCAGAAGATGAATATGAAGAAGAGGAAGATGATGAAGAGGAGGAGGAAGCAGATGATATTGAAGACACTTAATACTTAGAGCAGTTTTACTGTTACAAATTGATAAATGTATATCTAATTAATATTATTAATGAAGAATTTGAATGTTATTAACTTTCTTTACTCATATTTACCACATGTTCTACAATTCATATAATTGTATAAATTCATTTTATCTAGGTTCTGATATCTGCAGTATAGATGGCTAAAGGCAGAGCGTTTGATTCAGATGCGTCCGGCAGTGGTTCGCGTGGAGTTCGTGGCCCAGGACGTAGTGCCCATGGATGAGGAGGGTCTATCCCTCCTTCTTCTTCAGGTATGTCTAGGGCTTCATCCTCTGCTCAGTGACCAGTACTGTCGCCATCACATCCTTCTTCAGGTACGTCTGGGGCTTCATCCTCTGCTCAGCGACCAGTACTGCCGCCATCACTTCCTTCTGCTCCTTCCTCTTCTACCCCCGTTTCTGGACCAATACAGTCTCCACCAGCTACACAGTCACCTACTATGCAAGGTAATCATAAATGTCATTACTGTCATTTCAATTATATATTAATTACCTGCATTTATAGCATTTGTCACTTCTTTTGCAACTTCATCAGATCCACGTATCAGCCTCAGTTTGGTAGCGGGACAGTAAGTACTTATTCACTTTTTCCAAAGGCATATTTTGTTCAGATTGTGATGCTTTCATCTAATTATATTTCACTTCTTTTTTTTCTCAGCATATATCCATCTTCTCGAGTAGTGAGGCAAATTATGAGGATAATCAAGCTATAGCTGCATAAAGAAGGATACACATGGGATGCCGTACCACAAGAGGCGAGAGACTTTTATTGGGAGGAGTTTCAAGTACGCTTTGGTTTAAGTTATATCATCATTCAATGTTTACAATTCATCAACATACCTCCTTAGTATTGAAATGTTATTTTTCATTTTTGCATAAACATTTCATATGGGACGAGGCTATTACAGTTATGCTAAAAGTGGCCTGGGAGAAGATATGCACTGATTGATATGCTGACTTCACCTATAGGATGAGAAGAAGCGGTAAGCAGCATGCGTGTCGCAGAAGATATGGGAGAGCTGGCAAAAGGCTTGGGAGGATCCTACATTCAAGAGAAAGCGGGAGATATTTGCACAAAACAGGCGCAGTGAGACTGGCGGTGATGGAGCAGGACCTTCTCAACACACAGGCGGATCAATATCTACTATAGAGACATCTCGATTATTAGTAAGTGAACTACTCACAGTATATGAAACTGATGTTTAATGAAAGGACACTATATATATTAATATATCATGCATCAAAATTTATTATAGGCTGAAAAATTACGTCGTGAGCCAACACCGATTGAGGTGTTTACATACACTCACATGAAGGACCACGATCTTAATACGTTTGTCGACATACGTGCGGTGAGCGTCAATGTAAGTAATAATGAAAAATATTTACATTTACCCTCTACTCGTTGCGAAGATGTACAAAGTTCAATATAATAAAGCTTGCAATTGCATTGATTAATTAATTTTTTATTTTCAGGAGAACTATACTACAGCTCGGGAGCGTCTTGTTTCTTCTCAGACTGATGAATCTGAAGCTGAGTCAAGAATTGACGAGGTAGCACTTTATCTCGAGGCTGTAGGGGGCGAGAAGAAGAGGAAGGTATACGGCATCGGGTCTCAGGCATCACAGTTTTACTGCGGCTCAGCATCTCACGCTTCTGCACCCAGTGCACGACCACAGCCCGAGCACACTCCCGAGGAGTTTACTAAAATATGGGCTCGTGTTGATGATCAGCAGAGACAGATTGCAGAGCTTAGAGTGTATGTGATGTGGCTGTCCGGTGAGCCCGGTGCTGGTACTTCTTCCTCTGATCCTGCGCCTGCTACAGACCGAAATGTTTCGACGTCTCAGCAGCAGCCACTACCGTCTCCTGATCCCGATGCTATAGACGATACCTTGGTCACCCCTCCCGACACTACAGCACATCCAGCAGGTACTCCTCCCGGCGATTCGACATTGGATCGTGCGAATGAGCAACCACGTAGATTTGATTTTTTTAGTTTTGCAGTTGGTTTTTGATATTTTGTTCAGTACAATAACAATTACATTTTTATATTGTTTTTGAGTTGCATTTGTGATATATATATATATATATATATATATATATATGCCAGTTTTCACAGGTGCAATTTAAAATTATGGTTTTATAATAATATTTTTTTTTTTTTGCAACCAATTTGCGACCGCATTTCATAATTGCGACAGACTCATTCTGCGACCAATTTGCGACATAGTTTCCAACGGCAAACACGACCAAATTTTGCAACCGATTTTTTTTATTTTGCGACCGACGAAAAAATCGGTCGCCAAATTTTTTGCGACCAGCATTTTTGCGATCTATATTTGTAACATCCCTTCCCGGTCCACCCGTTAACTCAAATGAACCGAGCTGAGATGCTACAATCTGGTTGAACCTCTTTCATGCTAATATCATGTTGTATGCTGAATATGATGTCAAGCTGTTGCTTTTTACATTAGGAAAATATAGATATGTACTTAATATTTACAAGACATGATACTAATTTTCAAAATGAAATGGGCCCAACTGTGTGCCCTGTACATGCCATGATAAGGATAGATAGAATCAAAATATCAAAATGAGTAGCTACCCTGAAGACTGAGTCTTCCACAGATGAACTGCAGTAGTTGTAAGCTGATTCTCTACGGTCCAGTCTCGAAACCTACGAGTTAAATACATAACTCGCTGAGCAAATAATGCTCAGTGGATATCTCAATTTAATAAGAAATAAAACAATAAACATATAAGCACACATATCATTATACTTTCATGATTTTACCTGCTGTTCATGATGCTGTATAAATTTTGCAACTTTTATTAACCATCGTATAATTTATAAATAATAAATCACATAACTGCATGGCTCCATAAGGTTATAGTGAAACCAAAGTGATAAGAAGAACTGTATGAACTGTATGAAACTGGATGAATACTGTATGGCTGGGCTGTTATGGCCCGTATATAAATCATATCCACTCAACAGCCTATAGCTGGAGTACCAAACTGTATGGGGCGCAGATCTGCTATCCTATGTCATGACATAGTCTTATCTACGTGGTTTCTGGCTAACCTTAATGGAGCATATTATGTGTATTGTGATAATACAAGAATTATTTAGAAAATATCTAATGAGGAATAACGCATACCAGTGATAACGTATAAAGTAACTTGCATGGAAATACTCTAGCTATTGCACCCGCGATGCAATTCTTACTAATATTTATGTAACTAAATTTTACCATTCAGATTAGGGAAATTCTTAGTTTGAATTTAAGTTCACTTAGAAGGTAAAATGCAGTAATAATTTTAGGGTGAATGAATCTACATATGCATTCCAACATCATTTCTAATGTGTTCTTGAAATCTGCCAGACAGCCTGTACATGTTTCACAAATCCTAGCATAACGTGGTCCAACAAACCTGGTTCAGCATGAATTCAATGTCTACTTCATTCATTCAATTCATCCCATGCTTTATCACCATTTACAGACCTCTAATTCAACATTCAGCAACATATCTTTGCATTATCCACACACTACAGAAGTGTTCATGCAAGAAAATGTGAAAAACTAAAAGAGATATCAAACCTTCAACCAAAAGAGCTTTAAATCTTCTTCTTAGCTTCCTTTTCCTCCAACTTTGAGCTCCCCTCTCCTATACATCATAACTCTTATAAATCATCTAAAATATCACAAAAGTATGAAATTTAAGAAAGGCTACTTACTTGGATAGAGTTCTAGGTTGAATTTAGTGTTTAAATCACATGAAAAGTGATGGAGAAAGGAAGGAGATGAAGAGAAAGATAAGAGGAGATGAAGAGGAAGATGGAGATGAAGAAGAAGACGTTGAAGATGAAGATGAAGAAAATGAAGAAAGCAAACTGAAATGGAAGTCTCGTGTAGTCCAAATATATCTTTGATTGTGTGTTAAAAATTATCAAATAGTACCTAAATTTTCCATATGTTACGTTTTAATACCTAAACTTTCTATTTTAGTGCAAGTAAGTCCTACTCATTATACTTTGATCTTTTTGTTTCATTCAAGTAAGTCCACTTCTTTTACTTATTTATGGTACATCCCATTTTACCCCACTCTGGCGTTAACCGGTTTCTAGTTCGACCCGACTCGACTCATGTATATGCAACGATTCGATTCAGTAGGATGTTACAATGTTCATCGATCGCTAATGAAATTTAGCGACCGATTTCTTGCATTTTGAGACCGATTGGTCGGTCGCAAAATGTAGATTTTTTTGTAGTGAATTATTATCTATTTAGAGATCATGTTATTCGAGTTATAAGCAAAATGTCATTAAAGTGTAAAGTAGACACTCAAGTAAGAAATACTTACCTAACAGTTATGAATTCGCCATGCCTTAGCGAGACAAGGCGGGCATCCTTTGGACTAGGTTGCATTCTTTGAATGGCTTAGATGTAGAAGGTATGTCACTTTGGCAGCTTTGCTGATGAGAAGTTCTAATTTTGGCGAGACTTGGCAGAAGAATTGCGTCATTGTGGTGGCTGATATCTTCTGCGAGTGAATGTACCCTTTTGGCAGCTTTGATCTATAATGTGTCACTTTGGACGAGTGCATTCTTTGAATGTATTGATCTAAAGTACGTCACTTTGGATGGGTCCATTCTTTGAATGGCTTAAACTGAAATGCGTCACTTTAGATGAGTGCATTCTTGGAATGTCTTGATCTGAAGTACGTCACTTTGGACGGCTGCGTTCTTTGAACGGCTTGAAATGAAACGCATCACTTTAGATGGGTCCATTCTTTGAACGTCGTAATCTAAGTACGTCATTATGGACAGGTGTGTTCTTTGAACGACTTGATCTAAAGTGCATTACTTTGGATGGTCTTGCAAGAAACAATTTTGCTAACAAGAAACAAATGTCTTTAACAAGAAACAAATGTCTTTGGCCAATTAAGGTTAGTACCAAAAATTCTGTGATTATGCTCGAAAAAGTGTGTTCGTGTAAGAATGTGTGACTTTGCACGAAAATATGTGAAATTATAGAAAACAATGTCATGGCACGCAAAATAAGAAAATATTATCTGTTGACTTGGAAATTATACATGTGACCAGTAATGATGCCCCTGCTTAGGTGACGAGCCATGTTGGGTTGCCGACTAAGCATATGATCTGGGTCGCAGCTAACGGGTCAAAGGTCACAATTGGGCCCAAGAAGCCCAACAGAATCTTATAAAAAGGTGGAGAGGAACCTTTTAGGTTTCACTTTCACTCTTTCCACCTACACTTCCTATATAACTCTTTGAATCTCCGTTTTTATAAAGATCAATACGGCAGCTAAAAACATCAGAAACAGGATTCCCAAGGATATTGTTGTAGATCTAGAGACTCGAGAACTGAGCGCCGGTATGCAGTTGCGGGAGATTTTGCCCACATCGGACTGTTGGTCAGAATTCGACTAAATTTGTCTAGGCACCTCTGTTGGGGCACCGCCCAAGTAATTTTGAACTCTCTTTTGTTTTTCTTTGATTTTCCTGGCATGAGGAACACTAGAAATACGAAAATAATAGGTTAAAAATAAGATTTAGGTTAGATTTTACCTATTTACATCGATTGGTGGCTATGTGGCACCGATATGGCATGTGCCACTACTTTTGAGGCATGTGCCACTGCTTTTTAGCATCTAGGTATGGCGTGAGGGACAGATCTAATGGCATGCACCACTAAACTAGTGCTTAGTGCCACTAGTTGGTAGAAGAGTCTCTTTTGATTTCTTTTTGACCTGCAAAGAAAAATACAGAGATATTTTTGTGCTTGTCACTTATTAATTGAAATACTTACAATGCTCTATTTTACAGAAGAGCGTTTCACTTGTGGAAGCTGGTGGGAATGCCTACACCGCTGACCGAATGGTTCGACCGATTACTGGAAGGAGTTGAGGAGCGTGAATTAATCATTTCATAACTCATAATATTTATATTTTATCCAAAATATTTGAATTTGAAAATATAATTTATTAGTAGGTGAAAAAGAAAAAACTCTAGTTGTCTCTATCTCTCTCTGGCTTTCTCTTTTTTGTGTTCTTCTAAATTTTATTTCTAAACCATCGCCGACCATCTTCTTTGGTCAACGATGGTTCCTTTTCATCCCTCTCTATCGTTTTTCTTTATTTTGTTTAGTTTTCTTTCTAATATTTTCCAAACCTATGATCATTTAGAATAAAATTTGAATTTAGTCTCTTAAATCTTGAGTAATTTTGGTAGCCTCTTAGCATGTGGATTATTAATTTATCTCCTTTCATGGGGTCATTCCTCGTTATTAAGGTGTTTTTACGTGGATCTTTTATTTCTTGGGCAGTTCGAAGGACAAGATGGATTACTGGTTGCTTATGGTTGGAACTTAGATCTTCAAGTTCGAGTCAGTTTCTTTTACCAATAGAGTCTAATAGTGCAGCTTGTTCCTCCATTAAAGTTTGGTATATTAAATTCTTCTGCGGGTATCAGTGGTACCAAGTTTTCAAAAAAAACAATATTCGAAATAATATTATGAAAGATTTCTTTTGTCATCCTATTTGAAAATGGATCAATTTTGATCCAGAAGATTAATCTCTTCTGCTACGATCAAGAACATTTCCAAACAGAAGATTTTAATTTTCTATAATTATATTTCTTATTCCATTAGGACGATTATGATTTATTCAACTTATTCATTTTAATGAATTTTTAAGTTTTCAAAAAAATATATAATTTATTAGAAATAAACAATACTTCTTTATTTGTCTCTTCTTTTATTTCTCCATAAAATATAAAGAAAATTAATACTTGAACGGTTAGCATATTTTTAGATTCCAGAGTTCTATGAATACAAAAAATAATCTGAGTTCTAAACTAGTTGTATATCTTCAATGAATATGCACAAAAGTAATTAAGTATTGATAACTTCTAATAGCATCTTCATAGCATCTTTTGTTTTCTAAGTCGACCCTTTGAACCCTTCAACCGTTAAAATTTTTAATTAGTGAAATTATAAATTAAACTTAATCTTATATAATTTTTAATTACTAGGTATATGTTAATAAGTATGATACTTGATATACTTTTTTACACAAATTTGTTCATCCAATAGCTGCTTAATAAATATAATGCCTAACGGTCAAATAAATCCTGAACTTTGGACGTTTTTAATCATTTTAACCGATTCTTTTAATTTTTCAATCAATACATGCAACTTACTTTTTATTAACAATTGTGACCTATCTGTTAGAATCACGTTGATGTGTCCGTTAATGGGTCCCACCTCCTAGCAACTTAGCAGCTGACTAGGAATTCCACTAGAGCACCCCTCCTATCAAATACAACACAAAATGTCGTCGTTTTATGTTCCTTCCCAT
The DNA here is from genome assembly GCF_041381405.1 of Jatropha curcas. Classification (NCBI taxonomy): domain Eukaryota; kingdom Viridiplantae; phylum Streptophyta; class Magnoliopsida; order Malpighiales; family Euphorbiaceae; genus Jatropha; species Jatropha curcas. The sequence continues at coordinate 18,475,556 of NC_143152.1, read as the reverse complement.
ACTTCAATAAAACAATACAGTTTTCCTCTCAAAATCCCTAATTAATAATCATCAAACACATCGGTCTCCCTCTCTCTGAAATCCTGAAAATACATCGCTAAGTCTCTACTCCTAATCCCCCTATGTTCTACGCATAGTCTTTACTCCTAATCCCCTCTCTTCAAATTGTTTTTCGATTGAGTTGGTATCATATCTGGAAATGGCCTCGACAAACAAAACAGATATAAGCCTCGACAAACAAAACAGATATAAGCCAAGCAACAGAAACAACTGTGAGGGGCGAGAGTGGAGTGTAGGTATAATCTGAGGGCAAGACTATATACATCATAGAGTTCTCGTAATCCAAGGAGGCGTTTCTTTTGCTATTCCCATTTGAAGGTATAAAAAACCACACCTGATGCCATTTTGTGTAATTTGTAGTCATTTTGTAGTTGTGGTTGTTTGGAATTGTTCTGTTTTGCTATGATAGTAGCAGTTTTGGTTTTCTTTGTTACAAGAGAGAGATAATGATTGTGGATTTTTTTGATTGGTTTGACCCTAAGAGTTTCTCATGTGAGAAGGAAGTAATGACATTTTTTATAAGCCAAAGGCATTCACTGAAGCAGCAAGTAAAGTTGATGGATAAGAAGGATGAGTTGAATGTAGCGAAGAGAGCAAAGTTGGAGCAGAAGTGTAAAAGGAGAAAAGATGAATTGGTATGCTTTAAAGCATAAAACCAAGCCTTGTAGACTGAGATTAGTTCAATGAAGATTGATAAGGCTAAGCTGAATTATAGGGAGAAGTTGTATATGATGTGTATTGTTTGTTTGCAAGTAATGTGATTGTAATTTTTAAGTAGCTACTCTACTTTTAGGCAAACACATTAGCTCCTAAAACACTTATACTCATCATAATGAGTTTTAATAATAAAAGTCTTCTCCCTTTATAGTTCATCAGTATGTAGCCTCCAAGGGCAACCCTGTACACACCCACCATTTTCCCTCTCAAAACAACTTCTATACCATCTTACATTAAATCCATTTGCAATTGCAAATTCTTGGACAGCTGATTTAAATTGTTCCAGACCTGTGAATCTTATCCCAAGAGTAAACTTTATGTTAGAATGATCACAATAAGGGTCATAAATAATATTTTTCCTTCACTTCATTAACATATTCCTTTCGACCTCACTGTCACTACTATGAGGTGTAATAACATCTTCATTTGTCTCCTCATACACACTTAGATAACTACTCCCATCAACATTCACAAAAGATTGCACATCATCAGTGCTTATAGGAGTTCTTAAAACTCTATTTTCAACAACATCTTCCATTTGAAAACCATGTTTATAAATCTTCTTCTTCCTTCTTACCATATCATATTCTTCATCTTCAGTGGAAATTTCTTCAAAAAATTGATAAGCTTTCATTAGGAGGCTTATAATTAGAATCATCAGAAGAAGTGTCATTTCATTCCCTCATATTGACACTAAGCAAATCACTCCCTTCATCGTTAACTTCCTCCAAATTATCAATATTACCTTCCTGAAAATTACCCATTTGATCATTATCTCTCTGACTGCATTCATCAACCCCTTCCGTGTTTATGGTCACTTATCCATTTCTCCTCCCATATTTAGCCATCTCTAACACATCTATGTCGTTACTAATAAGCCTTATAGAACCAGATCTTGTCATGTTAGGGACTTGAAAAGCCATTTTACAATATCTACGTATCCATATTCCCTAACCAAACCCTCTATTTCAAAGAATGACATCTTGTCGAGATCGCAATTGTCTAAGACAACGGCCAGTTCACCAACATATGGAGTTTCAGAATCAATATGTATAACGGCACCATACCACATTTGAATGGTGAAATACTCAGCCATATCTATTTTTAATAATAAATATGCATGAACAGTTTGCATCAGATTTTTTAACATACTTAGTATGCATTTACTTAGATTTTGCATTTAAAACCCCATTTTTAAACTCCACTCTCCTAAACCTTAGGTCTGTTATGTGAAAAATTCATTAAATACCACTCTTAACCCCATTTTCTTTCTTGCGCTTTCTTTCTAGCCTAATAACACCACTTAATAAACAACGGTCACTACACTTAATAAAGAAAACAATATTTATACTAAAATACCTAAGTTATGGCACAAGCTTTCCATAAAGATTGTCTTTTCCTAACCACAAGCTCTGTCGCAATAGTTCCTTGTCTTTACTTCACACGAATGGACTTCCATTAACCTTTGTTAATAATACTTGTCACTTTCTTCAACTTGAAAAGGGAGAAAGCATCAAGGAATCATTTTTTAGGGATTTAATAGAGGGAGATCAATGTGTTTAGGCTTTAGAGGGAGAGCAACATCGCTTTTCTTTTAGGAATTTCAGTGAGGGAGAACATAACATAAAACACCATCTATGTCTTTCTTTAATTTTAAGGCTCAATTTCGTTCAACATAAAATGACAATGTTTTGTGGTGTATTTGATAGAAGGGGTACTCTAGTGGAATTCCCAGTTAGCTACTATGTTGTCAAGAGTTGGGACCCATTAACAGACACGTCAGCGTGATTATAACATATACTAACAGAGACTACAATTGTTAATAAAAAATAAATTGCATGTATTGATTGAGAAAATTAAAAGAAATGATTAAAATAGTTAAAGCATCCAAAGTTCAGGATTTATTTGACCATTAAATCTAAATATAATGTTATAAGTTAAAGGGAATACACTGTTTTATCCCTAGATTTTGATTCCGTTAAACTATGTTGTCTTCCTATCGAACTTATTCTATTTTGGACGCTAATTGAAAATGAAAAGGCACAAAGGTTCTTTGCAAAAATTATATCATGGGTTTTTATTATCTTTTTAGCCATTTCAAATAATGAGATAACAAGCACTGGATTGGTCACAAAGTGAAGCAACATGATTCAGCCATGGATGATTTAAGATAAGGATTAAAAAGAGTGATCGGGGGATAAGCCAATCTGGTGGAGCCGAGATGGAAATAATATATTGTTTTCTTGTTGGTGCTAAGAGGGGACCTTTTCAACATGATTATGAAAGAGCAAGCTGTCAAAAACAAGAGCAGTTTCAAAGAAATCAGTAGAAGCCCTTCCATGGGTTACTCACTCTTGGTGATATATCAGCAGAAGCTAAAAGCACCAACCACCTGTTTATGTAGATTTTCCAACTTCTCTTTCACTTCCCTCTCTCTTTCTCTCTCTCTCTCTCTCTCTCTCTCAAGATTTCCTTCTGTAATAGAAAACCAAGAGAAGAAGAGGAAATTTTATAAAAGATATTATTAAAGAAGAGACCTAGGCATCCAATCAAGTGAACAATAAGTTTTATCATAAACCAACTTTAATACTTTTATTTTTATTTTTGGTGATTTTTCGATGTCATTTTTTAGCTGATCCTTTCTCGATATGAATCATTTGAGAGAATTGCACAAATTTTTGTTCTAATAGAGATTCTTAGATCCATGTATGAAATTTTTTTTTTTTCCACTTTTCAAAATTTATTTAAGTTTTTCAGAAAATAAAAATTTAAAAAGAACCTAAGGATATTTATATCTTTTCACAAGCCACTTAACAAAAGTAATTTATTTTAAAAAACGTAGAGTAATTAATTTTGGTATAATATGAGAACAAAATTATAATTTTTCCCTAAATTAAAATATACAATAGATTGCAATTTTAATAGTTAAAAATGTTGAGTAGATATATTTTTATATGAATGTAGTTGAAGATATCACTGAACTTTTCTTAAAAGTTCAAGGATACTGAAGTTAAAAACTTCAATTTTCTTTTGAAACCACAATGCAAATGAAATAAAGAAGATAGGGCTTGATTTAATCCATCACTTGTCCCAATTGGAAACATTTCTTACATCAAATACCTATTCCCATCAAATTAAATGCGCCTCCAAACTCACGCAACAAATAGCCAGGGAAACTGATAATGGTGGTTCAATCATGTATCCCCTTCTTAACATTACAATCTCTTTAAGCTCTTTTTTCTTGCATCCATTTTTTTCTTGTCTGCCTGAGCTTTTGCTGCTCCACCTTCTTTCTTCTGGAGACCTACTACAGGTGTTGCCACTGCCACAGCTAGAGATCCACCAACTCCTGTCTCAGCAATTGGAGCTGCAACCGCTACCTGATCCTGACTATTTCCTCCTTTCATAGGTATTGTACAAGGAGCCAATGGGGATGGCAATGTTATTGCAACAGTAACTGCTGTGTTCTTCTGGTCACCGTTGAGAACTGAGGTGTTACTTTGATCAACATTCAGCGCTGTAGTAGACTCTGAAATAGCTCCCGACTTCAACTTTGGTTTTGGTTTGGCATGAATTCCAGTGTACAACCTGTATGGTTTTTGGATGATCAGCCAACATTTCGATGATAGTCATTTAAAAACCACGGTGAAAAAGCGTCCTAGTAGTCATGTCTTCATGAAAATCTAAATAAGATGCAGGATTACCACATTCCACAGCAATCAAGAATGCCTAGAGCTTCTTTGATTAGAGAATTATAACAAAAGAGAGGTAAAATAGATAATTAGATACTCAATGAAATGGAATAACTGTTCTTCTGTGTTCCAAAAACTTTGGAATTGTTAATTACAAATATTAAAAGTATTACATATTTAAAATTTCAACTAAAACTTGAATCATAAAATTGCTAGTCTATGGAATAACTAATACACATCTAAATTTGAACCATGACTGATATTAAATATTAGATTCCCAGCTTATTCCATGTATGAAATAAAAGTTTAAAGAGATTTACTATTTAGTCACTCTATTATAATGAAATACACTAGACCAATGCTGTATTTTTCAATAACTAAATTAATTATTCCTTTTTTTAACTCCGTCTAACTGTTTAATCCCATTAGCCTTTAACTTCCTTTTACATTAGTCAGATTACAAAGTCAAAAAAAAAAAAAAAAAAAAAAAAAAAAACCATAAATGTAAATATTTTTTTTTTTTACTAAATTACCCCTGAGTTCATAATTACCCATAATTCTGCAAATTGACTTTGGTTAATTGGGACTTAGAGAAGCTAAATGGACCCTTCGGATGAAGCTTTGATAGAGTTAGTGTGGATTGATTTAGAGGTGGATGACTGGAGAAAACTTTTGGGGCTTTAACGATAATTGGGTGATTGGTTATTGAGAATTCAAGGCCAAGGTTGTTTTTTTGGATACATAATGCATAGGAAATAAGAGTTCAAAGGTGTTGCAGGCACCGTGTGTGTGTGTGTGTCAGGAAGAGGTTAAGTCTAAAACTTGTCATCTCATTAAATTTAAAGTTTTATTTATTTAAAAAATCTTATGGAGTTCTTTCTTTTCATTTTTAGCTTTAATTCTTTCCTTTTTCCGGCTCTAAAATACCTACAGATTGAGATTGGATTTGAGTTTAGGGCGGAATAAGACAGAAAAAGAGAGAGAGAGAGAGTTAAGTAGTCAAGAGAAAGTCAAATTGACAAGTGGCATCAAAAAAAAAAAATTGAAAATCTATTACGGGTAAAATTGACATTTCAAGACTATTTAACTAAAACTAACAGAGGGGCTAAGTAGTTATACGAGTTAAAATAGAGGAACCATGATTTTACTTTTAAAAATACTAGTATTGACTAGACTATTTTAGTATAACATCAATTTCTTGATTGGAAGAGTCGTGACTGCAGCTACCTAGCAAAAAACATATGAAAGAACGTCGATATGGCGTACACCAGTTTCTACCACACTAAAAGATAAAAGAATCTAGCGTACTCAGAAAACATTTCTAGAGGATCCACAATTTGTATTATTTCCATGGCCAAGATAAAAATAAAAATAAATAAATAAATAAATAAAAGGTTACTGTGATACTTATGTGTAAAGATCCATTGTTCTCAACTATGACAACACAACAGGTAACAAGATGAGCATTGCTCACCTGGCATGCCTAGCATACTCCTCATAATTTTCTAGCAGCATCTTGCCAGCCTGCTCGTTTAAAGCTGATTCTGGAAACGGCTCAATCAATAAACATCTAACTACCTGTTTACCACAAAATTCAGTTCAAGGGAAAATCAAATTTTATATAAATTTTGTTTTAAAAAGTAGAATTTTTTTCTTTTTTTGGTAAAAAGTAAAAAAAGAACTGCTGTGATCTCAGATAATCTCCATCAAACTGCCAGGTCTTGCTCCTATCAATTAAAGGAATAATATGTAAGTTAACGGGATCAATTAAATAACACATTCAATGAAACTTACAATGAGAACGTGGCGCAGTCCAAGACTTGGATTCCAGTCCTTTTTTAGCGTATTGACACAAATTTCACCATTGGTTGCAATGTTCGGATGGAAAATCTTTGTAAGGAAGTACCCTACATCATCAAATTCACTCACAAAATTGCATATTAGCTACTGAATTAGAACTCAGTGTGCACTATCAAATATTAGAAAATAGCTAATGACACCAAATTTTCCTTTTCCACAAAGAATTCAAAAAAGGAACTAAATTAAGGACCTAGAAGTCTCTACAAGGTAGTATTATTTCATACATAGAAATTTTATCCACAAACCTTTGGGAGGAGAATGTGGGAAGTCACGTGATAATATCAGCTTCATGCGGAACACACCATTCTCATACGGTGTTCCAGCTGCAAGGCCAGAAATCTCACTTGAGTATGAAGACTAATTTATTAGAATGTAAACTAGAAAAGAGGAATACACATGCCTGGCCCTTCAATGTCAGCATATATGGTTGAAAAATCATCATCATTTACTCCTACTTTAATACCCTCAGGGGGAGATTCATCAAGGTTCTTCAGTTCTTTGGCAAGTTGTTTTATGACATTTGGGGGAAGATTCTCATTCGTTGCCTTAAAACAATAATAAAAAACACAAAATAGAGTTAACATGGTATGATATACAAATGGCAGAAACATAACCCAAGCTCCATGTATTAACTCAATGCAAAATGCTGAAATCCCATCTGAAAACGGTGGTTTTCAGGCCTTATACTTTCCCTCCTATGTAAATGCCACTCAAGTTTGATATGCTGCTTTGTATTATGGAAACTCTAACCTTAAAACAGCCTGAAAGTTTCCTTGTCCCACCTTAATTATTTTCTGCTTATGTCCGTCGGAATTTGGAAATTTTTCACAAATGTTTAGAGAACTGTTTTTAAGTCATGCATTCAATCTATTTGCAAAGATATTAAAGTCATACCAAAACTAAGTCTTTCTGAAAGGAGAAAAAAGGCCTTAAGCTTAGGCATATAATATGATCAAAACATAAAGACAGAAACCAAGAGGCAGCATTCCTGCAATCATCTTGAACTTATAGCCAGCAATCCAAGGCTTAACTAATGGACAGCATTGTTCATAAACTTTTAACTAATGAGATGGACATGGAGTAAAATATACTTAAATTCCTAGAACAAATAAAGGGTCAAAGCTGCTTGAAAGAAGAAAATTTACCATGGCCACAGAAGAATTAAGCCTGTTCTCTTATTTGATAAGAAATCAGAAATAAACGGTCTTTAACAGATGGCCTGTAAATATAAGATGAGATAAATCATTGTTTCAGCTTAGCCCTTTGCCTCCATTGTTAACAAAAATAAAAAGACTTGATGATAAGTTAAGGAATAACACAATTAAAATTTGCAATTAAGAATTTTCAAGACACGACACAATTGAATTTGCAACCCAATAGGGTTTTAACATAACAGATTTCAAATAACCATATTCTCCGTTTGGATAAACCTATTCTGGGATCGCCTTCCGATCATCCGTTACCGTTACAAGACAACCGGTACAGAGAAACTCCGCCATCTGTATGTCGAGTACTACCAGATGGAGAAACCATCAAATCAAAGACAGAGACAGAAGAAAGAGAAGAAAAAAGAGATAGGAAAACGAAACCTCTCGAAATTTCAAATGGGTGTTCTGAGGAAACTTCAGATTTGAAAGATTGAATGACTGATCTTCAAGATTTCTGCCTGATCTATGAAACACCCAATTCGCTATCGAGTTGCCAAAAGAGAAGTATCGTTGGTGGCGAGATCTACCTTTACATAGTTTTTTTTTTTTCAATAAATTAACGTCACATCATTTCATTTATAAAAAAAAATTATTTATAAAAATTTTGAATTACTTGCATAATTTATTTTTAATTAATATATAGTTTTTAAAAATTCTATTTAATATTTTTTGAAATGATATTTTTATTAAAAAATAGAAAAAATTTAACATTACATATCCTAACAAATAGGTTTTCCATATCGTAGGCTGGTAGCATCTATGATATCAAGTTGATTTAATATATTTAAATTAATTATAAAAAAATATTTTAAATGTATATTTTATTTATTGATATATTCAAAATATTGTAATAATACCAAATTCATTTATGTAAAATTTATCTAAACTTAAGTTTTTTTTTAAATAAATCCCGATTTGCCTAGTATACTTGTGATTCAGAATAAAAGGATAAAAAATTAACTTTTTAGCTCAATTCATCTCTTCAATCTATAATTCATATTCAATTTGCTCTAAAAAATCTAAATTTCACACGGAAATTTTGATAATAGACGTTAATTAATTAAAGATTGATATGCCACTTAAATCATATTATTTTCTTAATTTTGATACTTTTAACTTTTTATTCGTTTCACTTATAACTTTTTAGAAAATTAAATTAATTATTTTATTTCAACATTATCCTTATTTAAATATTTTCATTAAATTTATAAAATTAAAGTACTTTAATCATTTTCTCAATTTTATGAAAAAAAATTTAAAATTAACTTACCTTATATAATGACATATTGTAATGTGACGGGACAATATTAATTTGTGTATTTCGTAATTTTTATATGATTATACATTTTATACTAGTACTATAAAAATCCTCAACCTACCGTATAGGCCCACAGACTGACAGACTAAACAAATAAAAACGTGCCATGTGTGTCTTGTCTCCTTTGCAATAATTTAATATAAAACAATTTGTTTTTGTTTATACATGCTTTATTTATATTTTATTTATAAATAAATAAATTCGAAGATTAACCAACCGAATTGTTAAAGCTAACAAGGAGATTGAGATTCAAAAGCCAATTTGAAATTCAAAAATCATGCATTGTGGCGGGATGATTTTATTATATATTTCAAATTCAAAACATATTAAATTGGTTATTAACACATATCATATTTTGTTAATTTCAATAAAGTAATAAAAAAATCATCCAGACGTTTGTCTTCACTGAAAAAAGTTTTCTTTTTTTTTTTTTTTTTGAAGAACAATAAAAAAAGTTTTCAATTTTTAATAATTCTGAAATTAATTTTATATAGACATTTGAGAAAAATCAATTGATAAATCCGAAGTTGAAGAAGATTATTGGTTATAATTGTATCTTAATTTATAATTGTAATTATGATTTTATACCCATAATATCTTATCCATTGTTAACAAATATATATTACTTTTAAAAATTTAATAAGAATTATTATCACACAAGTTACTATTTCTACAAGCCAAAATTATTACTCACATTGCAAAATTTTTTCATAGAGAGCTAAAATATATTCGTCATTTCGGTGTTATTTCAGTGTTGTTCGGACCAGGTAAATCAACTGTATTGTTTCTGTAACATAATATTGATAATAGCTTTTTAAAAATTGAGTAAGTTTTTTTATGAAACGATAAACACTTTAATATTTAGTATTCCACAGAAATTAATTAAATTATACTCATTATTTTTTTTCGAATTCAATTAATTAAATAATTAATTTCATTTTTTATCATTTTAAGCTAAATAACTCATTAAATATCTATTTTACTGAATACTTCTAATTTAAGTCGTTATATAAATAACTACATACTAAAAGCTAATAGCTAATACTTAACAATTAAGAACTACTAAAATAATTACTATTGCCGAGCAACTACCTACTAAAATCTAATAAGTAACATCTAGCAACTATCAAAATAACTACTATTGTCGAACAAGTCCTTCATACAATAAATAAGAAATTAAATATAATTAAAAAAGCACATAAAATATTATAATTATACAAACAAATAAATATTGCATATAATCTAATATTTCTTAATGAAAATAGTATACATGACAACAAAATAATAAAGATATTTAACATAGACAATAACTTTCAATAGGAAATAAGATTTATTTACATATTGAAAATTACAATGAAAATAACAATTAGCGTTTAAAGTTTTAAATATGTTATTGTAATTTTAAAATTCGATCCATTTAATTTCATTTTATTTTTTTTAAAATATTAAAATAGAATCATTAATTGTAATATTAAATTTATCTCTTTGGAGTTCTCTTCTTGTGAGAGTTTTTGGGTTTCCGCATCTTTGTGGCTGGGATTCTCCACCAATGAGATTTGTTTTTCCTTGTTTGAAAGTGTTCTCTGTCTGGTTTTTTCACGATTTGGGGCTCTAGTTTTCTTCGTCTTTCGCCCTTACATGTTGATCTCATACCCTGTCGTGTTCTTGTGTTTCCCTCTATTACCCTGTTTTTCGTATTTCTCTGTTGTTTTGTTTAGTTTTTCATTTTTTTTTTTTCCTTTTTACGAGGTTGATCTCCTTTCCTGTCGGTTTTTCTTTCGTATATTTCCATCACCATCGCTTCTTTTTGTTCTTGTTTTCCCATATTGGTTGTGTCTAACTTAGCTCTTGTTTCTTGTTTTTTCTTGTAGGGCACATCTCATCGTATAGCCTTTCTCTTCATCCAAAATAAACAAGGCAACCGTGGATTGAGTGTGTTTTGATTTTTATAATGGCTAATAACCCAACCTACGTAGAGGTAGAGGTCATTGATCTTGGTGATCCCAGTGTTGTTTTGGAAGAGAGTAAGAAACATCTGTTTGGCCGGTAAGCAATGGACAAAATGCAATTTTTAAAAGTTTGTACTGATGGAGACTATGACTCGAGCATAGAAGGCTAAACATGGGGTAATGGCTCCTGTCAAGTCAACTTGCGAGTTGTTCAAGCTCAGCTCAAAAATAATTTGAAAATATTCTACTCGAATCGAGCTCGAGCTAATCAAGCGGAGTTTAAGCCTGACGATATTCGACTAGGAAGCTCAACGAGCTTAATTGAGCTTTTATATATAAGATACATTTTTAGGGTTCATAAATTTTGAAACCTTTTTTTATTCTTTGTTTATGTGACATTGCTCTTTATTGTTATTGTTTCTATGCTGGTCTCTCTCTGTCTCTTTAGTCTCTAGTCTCCATGCTTCTCTCTCCCGCTTTTCTTCCTCTCTCTCTACGCCAACCAATCTGCTGTTCTTCACTCTAGGATTTCCAACAATTTGCATTCAATCAATTGCCTAAGTTTCTTTCTCTATCTCTCTTTTATTATACAATTTTATTATATACAATTTGAACTTAATTAATCTAGAATTAAAATTTTTTCCAATAATCTTGTTAGATTAAATTTTTTTTTTATTATAGTTCAATCATGTAGGTGAAGAAGAGACCATGATCACAATTTTATATATGCATTGTTGAAGCTATATGTCCACTTAAAAATGAAAAGCAAAATATTCCAAATAATTCGTGCTTTTATTCAGATGACCAGGTCTGATATTACCTTGGCTAAAATAATTTACAAGCTTCTTTACAAACAGGTCTTTTAGATTTTAGATTTACAACCAAAAGGAATAGATGGTGATCAATTATTAATCAATAAATAAAGAGAAAAAAGAAATAAAAAAACTGCTCCTACAAGTTTACAGATTTTAGACTATAAATTTAGATAAAAAGATAATTTTTTAGTTCCAGCTCCCTCTACATCGACAAATCACTTTGATCCCTCGGCTTCTTCCACTCTGACTGCTTTTCAGAGTCCCATTATAGATCTTGTAGATCCAACCGCTTAGGTTTCTTTTTTATTACCATGTTTATTTTGTATATATTACAGTACAATTTTTATGATTTTCTTCGCATATTAATAATAATTTCTTTTTGATAATTTAGTATTTTTTCATTGCTACCATTGTTTGTGTGAATTACTTGAATCAATATATATTGCCCTTTTTGACAAGTGAAAAGTTTTTATTGTCTAAACTTAAAATTTTTTATTTTTTATTCCAAAAAATAAATAGAGATGGAATAGCGACGAATCATAATATTTTGAAAAGTGATTGGCAACAATTTTAGCAACTGCTTTGCGATGGACCATTAAACATTAAAAACGAACTACAGCAACCGATTAACAACACTGTTAGCGATGCATAACATTCGCTCCATTTAGCTACCAAATAGTGACTACATTTTCTTTAATGGATGGAAATGATTCAACGACTGCTTTGTCAATATTAGCGACCGATTTTCTTTATGATTTATAAATTGGATTTAGTATTATGTCATAGTCTATATATATCTTTTTACATGTGATACTAAGAACATAAAATAATCATTACCATTATTGTATATTAATATTTTTCTATTTATTATTTTTAAATATTTAAAGCTCTAATTTTAATTACAGCACTATTTTGAAATACTTATATATGTATATATATATATATAAAAGTTGAAATAAAGAGAAAGTTTAAATTTTTTTATTAAACATTCTATTTTATTCACATATAATTATATTATCCTTAAAACATAGTATTTTCGAATTGTTTAAATTATGCACTCTATCCAAAATATGGACATAATTTTTCAAATTGAACACAAATTATAGTCCATACATCACATTGCACTTTGGTTGCTATCTCCTTCATAGTAATCAAACATATATTTATTATTTTATAACTTTTCATTAACTATTATTTTTCGTGAAGAAATTAGAGAAAGACTTTTGCAGCCATTTTTCCTGTACTCAATGTGGATCAAGGCAATAGGACGACAATGATGGTAAGCCATGCTTCTTTCAAATTTTTCTTCATCTTTAATGTTATTACTCTCTTTACTTCACTAACTGTTTCATAAATGCAATTGTTATCATGATGTTTACATAGCTCTTGATCTATTGATGGCTTAATTCAAGACAACTCTGGTTAGAGTTGATAAAAAAACCAGAGAGACGCATAAGGGAGATGAATGTGATTAACAAATTAATGTGATTGGCTTATGTGTGCACTTGAGTCATATTTGTAACCTCATCTTATATAATGGTTGGTCGAAAATATGAGTGGGCTGCTATTTTGGTTACAATTGTAGGAGTAATAATGGCTTATGTTCTTGGCATGATTGACTTATTGTATGTTGAAATCCAAAAGGATTCACTCAATGAAGAAGAAGGACAAGCATGCACGAAAGTGTGGATCCAACTCATGGCAACACTCGGACTTTCCCCTTGTGTTTTAGCCAATGTGGGATTTGCATAAAAGTGCGGATGTTGCACTTCATGCCCTCTATGGGACACAATGTCCTCACTGAGGTTTGCTTTACCACTAGCCAACAATGTTTGGCTCTGATACTAAATTTGGAAAGTCTGTAACATTCCAGATCTAGTAAAATATTATCCGCTTTGGATCCAACCTGCACGGTTTTATTTTTAGGCGAGAGCCTCACTTTTAAGCCAAAACATGTCTTATTAGTCTATATTTACACATCGTTATGTACATTACTTCCACTTTGTACTTAACCGATATGAATTCACCTAAGGATAAGCTAACATCTGAAGCTAGCACATCACCTTATGCAGATGCTACACCAGCAATTTTAGATCCACATCCAATCTAATCCTGCATTGGATAATTAATTTAATTTTTATATCCATTCCAAATTTGTTTAATTAATATCTAAACTTATTATAAATAAATTTTTGTAGATCGAATACCTATAAAAACTCACTCGTTTGTATCCATAGTTAATGCTTGATCATTTACAAATTGGCAATCCAATAAAAGGAACCAACAAAAGCAACATAAAAAGTTGAATTTATGAAAAAAATTTAGATGCAAAGAAAACTTGGAAACATACAATTTGGATTCAGTATCAACATTTGTGTTGGTGGAGAAAAAGAATTGGTAGTCAACATCACACTAGCAATCTCATGAGCTGAATAAAGAAAAATTTTAAGTCACTGTGCCTCCAAATTTTGAAAATTCTAAAATTACATACCGTTGGACTCATTATCTATATATGCATAAATATTATATTTCAAATATAAATATTTTTTAAAAAATAAAAAAAAGTATATATATAGGATTATTTACCGATAATTAATTACCACCACAAAAAATAATTGAATAAAGAATCTTGACAAGTTAATCCGAGTATACAGTGACCCTCTAAAAGTAAACAGTTGTTGTCAATTCATAATTTCGGGTTTTTCCAATTTCTTGTGCTTTCGATTATGATTTTTACCAATTTGTAGGAAGTTTCTCTAATCTTGCCATGTGGCTTCCTCATATGGTTTACTCCAATATTAGCATATCATTTAACCGTGTTGAATTTCGCAGATCTGAAATTTTCCTTTTTTATTCTGAATTTTGAATTTATTTTGAATTACAGTTTTACCCTTACTCATCCATCTCATTTACCAAGGTTTTTAAATTCATCAAAAAGCAAATTGTTAAGATATATGATTCTATTCCTCTTCTAAATTATGCATATTAGAAAATAAACTCAATAGATTATTTTGATAATTCTAATATATAAAAATAGAATCAACATTCCGTTAGTTGAATTTAAATTGACTAAATAAATGCAAACTAAACGAGTTAAAATTTTCAGACGGAAAATTAAATTGAACCAATTTATTTATAAAATAAAATCAAACTGAGTTAGTTTTATTGTAATTTAATTTTTTTGAGTGAAGTCACTTTGATTTTTAAGGTTTATATAATAAAAATTGAATTAAATTAAAAAAAATTGAAATCAAACTGAATTTTAAATAGTGAAACTAACCAGTCGATTTAATTCAGACTTGCAAACAAACAATAAAATATAAACCACTTATATATCATTTGTATCTTTTAAATATTAAAATTTAAAATTTACGTTTTGATTTCATAGTAAAAATAAAACTATTTAAAACTATATGTTACCGATTCAATTTATCTATATTACATTACTTATCTTAATGAACACACAAAATATATATTGTTGAATTAGTAAATTCAAGTGCTAAATAGAAAAAAATATTAGAAAACTAATTTTGAGAAGCCTTAAAACATTTTTAAAGAATAATAAAAAATATAACAGGAAAAGAGGATAAAGGGCAAAATGGAAAATTTGAATATCTACTAGAAAAAGAAATATTGAAAGTTGTCTGAATGGAGAAAAAGCATACGCACAAATATTCTCTCTCTTCTGTGTCCTTTAATGCTTGTTTTTCTCTGCCTATAATTACGCTCTTATTTCCTTTCTTTAGAATTATATTTTCCTTTGCCTTATTTTATTTGTTATTCTTCTTCAAATTACTTTTAAGAGCAAAAAACAAGAAACTGATTTCTAAAGAATAAAGGAAAACGAAGAAGAAATGGCGGATCAGCTTACCGATGATCAGATCTCCGAGTTCAAGGAAGCCTTTAGCTTGTTCGATAAGGATGGAGACGGTTTGATTCCTCCCTCTTCATCTATGTATATGGCTAGATCTAGCTTCAATTGTTCTTCGTTATGTCTTTTGTTCTGCTATTACTTAATTTTATAGATTTTGGTGTATGTCTTTAACTACTCTGATCTGATGTGCTGTGTTATGGTTTTTCTTTAGCCTGATCTTGAAGCAATTGTATGTTGGAATAGTCTTATCACAATTGAAAATTAATGTTGATCCATTTTTATCACAGTATGCAACTACAATTGAAATTCGCTTTACCCTTTGTTGATTATATGTATATATTTGAGAATAATGATCAGTTTGCCCAAAGTTGTATAATTTACTCAAAGTGCAGCTTTTGGATCGATTTCAACAGGAATTTTTAACAAAAGGATGAATTTGGCCCATTCTTTTGCTGTCAATTCTAATGAGAAACAGATAATTAGTTTTCTCTAAGCTCAAATAATAACAAAGTGATTTGGTTGAACGCATTTGTTCCAATAAAAAATGGGTCCAAAAGATCATCTTAAAATGTTTGTTAGGGGAGAAATCATGAGATGCTTGACTGTGGCTATTGAAAATAAATAGAAGCTTAAGTTTTTGTCTTTTATAGTTAGTTGATTTACAATTGTAGGTTGCATTACCACAAAGGAGCTTGGGACAGTAATGAGATCTCTGGGACAGAACCCTACAGAGGCAGAGCTACAAGACATGATTAATGAAGTTGATGCTGATGGGAATGGGACTATTGATTTCCCAGAATTTCTAAATCTCATGGCTAGGAAGATGAAAGACACTGACTCTGAGGAGGAGCTAAAAGAGGCATTCAGAGTCTTTGACAAGGATCAAAATGGTTTTATTTCTGCTGCTGAGCTGCGTCATGTGATGACAAATCTTGGTGAGAAGCTTACTGATGAAGAAGTTGATGAGATGATAAGGGAGGCAGATGTTGATGGTGATGGCCAGATAAATTATGAGGAATTTGTCAAAGTGATGATGGCCAAATGATCATCCAATTCCCATCAAAATGGAAATGAGAGGATTTTAGCAGATAAAAGAAAAGAAATCCTGGTTAACTAAACTAATATAATTTAGTTTTCTATTTCCTTTTTCTTATGATTATTTTTTTTTATCTAATAGCTTTGAATCAAGCTTTTAATAGTAGGAGTAATCTATCAGTGGTGATGGATTGTTTGGCATTCCTTTAATATGTCCTTTTTGTCATGGTCTTTTTAAACTTGAACTGCATTGGAGGGTTCATGAAATCTATTGGATGACTTATTCAAATTATTACCATGGTTTAAAGTTTATTTTCAATTGATGTGGTGTTTGTTTATGCTTATTCAAGTTGGTAGGTCCAAGTTTCTTTTTGTGTATCAATGGTTTAGTTAGGTTGGGTACATTCAATTTCTTACAATTGCTAATTTTCTTTAGGATTATTTGATTTGAATTTGAGATGTTTCAAATCTAGATTATATTCTTAAGTTAAGCTTTTCTTATTTCTATTAGACTTGTTAGTGCTGAAAAGTTTTGATCTAGCAAGTTTCTTCAGTGTTTCACATGTGCCTAATGCAAGACTAATGTCATGAGCAATGTCTTATTAGAAGTTCCAAATTTTCAAATGGAAAAATCATAAATCTATTTACTTTTCCCTGAAGCTGAATGAAATAGTTTTGCAACTTTTTTTAGAAGACCAAAAACCATATACTACAGGTAATTGCATTGTGGCCTTTTACAATTTTTATTTTGTTAACAAAAACTTTAAAAACTAAATATTGCACCTCTGCTTGCAAACCTAAGGCAAATTTGACAACCAACAAGCACAAGCCTTGCCTAATAAATTATTATTATTGAGCTCACGACTTTTCCGAGCTTGGTATTATCATTCAAGACTGTGAAAACCTTTTGGCTAGTAGATTTAATATAGGTATTAGATGGATTAAGAGACAAATAAATGCAAGGGCTCTTTTCATTGATAGAGTTGCTTACAATTGCGCTCGCTTTACGGATGTGATAGTATCCCTCTTTGTTTGGTTGGTTTTTATTCCTAATATATGGGAAGTATGCCTTTTATTTCAAAAAAAAAAAAAAAAAGGCAAGCGTTATCTTTTCTTGTATACACAATGGTTGCTCACACTTGGAGGTATATTTAGCTCTTTATAGAAAAGATGGAGACAGGATCAAGTCATTTGTATTACAAAAGTGCTTAATAGGTCAAAACAAATCAATTCATTTATATGTAGATGATATAAAGATGAATGAGTAAAAATTATAGAGCGGAAGACGGTGACTACTATTGGCAATAGATTAATGGATGTTTTGTTATGTGTTTTATCATATTAAATTTGTTATTTTATTCTTCCAAAAGCGGAGATTATTTTTCTTATGATAATTTCATTTCTTTGGAGGAGAAAAATATTTTCTATTTATCTTTTTTTTTTTTCCACTGCTCTTACCTTTAGGCTTGCAACTAAGTTTTAAAGAGAATGATTTCTTACTCCATTGAAGTTCAATTACAAATACATTGTATTTTAGACTTAACAAATGCTTTCCCATTTAGACTAAGTTGTAAATTAGGAGAACAATAATTGTAAACAGTTTATTATTTCTCAACTTTCTATTGTAAATGTGTTCTTCACATTCTATGTCAATACAAATCAGTTATAAGAGGTCCGGTTCAAACCGATAGCAAATCAGTTCAAAATCGAAGATTAACCTAAGTTATAAATGTAGTCTTTGCTCATTCTTTGGCTATAACTCTTTCCACCTATAGAATTATATAACAAACAAAGTATCATAGAAAACTAGGTGGACCAACAGTATATCATGAGCCAATCTATGTTGAAACGGGCTTCAGACCACTTGAAATGGTCCAGAACTAAATTGAACTGATAAAATTTGTTCTAAGCCAGGCTTGGCAGCTAGCCCAGCGGCTGGCCGCTAGTAGAGGTGCAACCATGTTCCCACACTCTTATACTCTAAATCCACGTTGAAAATGCACAAGTTCTACCCTTCAACCTTTGCTTACCTATAACACACATTATGCCGTCCTGAAAGATTAGATAATAGATTTCACATTTTATGCCAAATGCTAAGATACAAAATCAAACTTAAACTAAAAATATGAATTAGGAATACTCCAAGTCTTGCATGTTTAACAAGTCTATAATTTTACTTAGAAAATAATTTGAAAAATCCTATAGAAAAACTTCATGAGTCCTCCCCTCCTAAAAACTGACCTAACTAAAACCCTGTGAAAACAAGAAGCATTTTTAATCATTTAACCCAACCTCAAGAACCACAAGTTTCAGTTACTCAACATATCAATTCCATATTCTAGACATAGTTAATATCAAATCCTAATATCACCCATAAAATATTTCTTTCAACAAATCTATCCATAATCCACCCTGAGAACATTCATGAAATATAAAGATTCTAAGACATAAACACATTCTTTCAAATCTTAATTAAAACAATAATCCTTAATCAAATCCAAACTTCAATATTTAAGATTACATGCTATAACTAAATACGTATAACTGAAATATACGGAACTAAATCTACCAAAATAGAATCTTCAAGCTCTGATGCAGGATCTCATTTCTGACTTGCACTCTCAAAGTTTACAACCTGCGCGTGATAGAAATCAACCCGCTAAGTATAAAACTTAGTGGTGCTCAACGTACTCAACGTCCAAAAATGACATTCAAAAAAATTTTTTTTATATAAAAACCATGAGTTGTAAGAATCCCATATACTTAATACATTACTAAATCATTTATCTCATTTTAACATAGGGGCCTTATACATACTTAAAAGAATTAAAAGCAAATTAGGAATAATTGAGACAGTTTTCAGAGGGGCTTAAAAAGCTAAACGGAGACAGATGAGCACATCCACTGAAGTAGAGGGCACCACATGCCAAAGCATATAATCATAGCCAAATCCAAGTAGCAAACATTACTAAATATCATATATCATGTTAACCTTTCTCAAACCATCAAATTCATACCAAGTACATAATAAGGGCCAAAAAATCAAGTTTATTCATTAAGTTTATCTTATTTCTCATTGTTGACCTTGATCTCAGCACTAGAACTTAGAATATATTGTCGCGGTTCCAACTGCTTGAGAATCAGCTTGATTGGACATTGTTTGGGCCTTGAACCAGCCTTCGAAAGCGAAGCAACACAGAAAATAAGCAAAAGGGCAAAGTCATCATTTTTTCCCTAGGTACTGACTGGCTTGTTCTCGGTATCAAAGGCCTTAGCGTCGGTATTGTTCATGTGGCTCAATACCACACCAATCGGTACCATCGTAGAGCTCTTCGGTACCAATTGGAGGCCCATTGGTACATACCTAAAGCTAGGGTAGGCTATAAAAGGCATGCTCCCCCCTCATTTTCCACCCCTCTTATTGTTTGATTGAGCACTTCTCAAGCTTCAACGACTCTCATTCTCCCTTGTTTGAATGATTCTAAGGCTATAAAGTCCCTTTATTGTTTTTCCTTAGTCAAGCCAAAGTCCAACTTGGTACTCAAAACTTGATCCTTTTAACTTTCACTTACATTTTGGTCCTCATTGGCCCAAAGTTCATTAATTAATTAATTAATATTAATTGATAGAAGACATAGTCGGGTCCTCGTGCCCATCCTTCATTTATTTGGAGAAAGACTTGATCTCTTTGATCGATTTTACACCATGGAGCTCTGTAACTGTACACTTGCACCACTCAACCTCCAACCTCGACATAGGGTATAAAATTAAACTCAATCTTTATCAATTAAGCCGATCTATCTGACACCTAATACCTATTAAGCCCGGTCCATTTGACACTTAAAAAAAATGCTTCAAGTTTGGTTAGTCCAGCACACTAAAATCACATTTTTCAATCAAAGCCCGGTTCATCTGGCACTTAAACCCGGTCCGTCCGGCACTTTTTAAGCCCATTCTAAGAATGACACCTAAAATCCTACCATCTTAATCGATGGTAGAACTTCGTGTGTACTAATCCTCATTCAAACGAGGTAAGAAGGCATATTTAGAATTTCAGCCAAGGTAGTTGGCCCCTGACCGAATAGACTGATTGGGATCTAAGGGAATGTGTCGCACAACCATGAATCCTTAATAAACGAGGCTAGAGTTGAGCTCCCCTCTGAATTACACCTTTTCTTTAATATTATGCTTTCAATGCTTTGTCCATATCACTATTATTGCCATGCATTCTAACTATGCTCATGCATTGATAATCTGACATTCATGCAAACCGATGATTTGATTAGTTGATTAAATTCCAAACCACTGATTCTACGAAAAGAGCCAAAAACCTAGTCCTCGAACATAATGATTTAAGTCTAGTACATTTTATCCATTGTGTTAGATTAAAAAGGAGTCAAGCACATGGTTTTTACCTTATATTTTCCTTGAAAATAAAAATAAAGTAAGGTAGCGACTCTAAACACACCATTAAGCGCTCCAAAGAGCCAATCATAAATCAACCTAAATGCTAATTAGAGCCAAACAATAAAAAGGAACCATAAGGAGTTCTTGCTAGTCCATGAGAAATCAACCAATGGGCCCATCTGGATCGACTCCGTCCTTCGCATCTTTTCCATGGCGCTTGAGAGGGGCCTCACAGCTGGTGACTCTGCTGGGAACTTTAACATTTTTTATAAACTAAAAAAATGTAATAAGAGGACTACTGAGTAGGCTGCGAGTCTCTGGTTTGGAATTCATCGATTAATCACATTCCATTCATTCAGATGCATCATTTGGGATCATTTCCCTTCATTAGAACCAAGCAAACCGAATTGCTATTATCACCTAGGGGCATTCCTTCTTAGGGCTGCCTTGGGTGGAGAAAGTTGCTCATCCGGATCCGCAACACCTCTAATCCTTTCAGTAGGGTAAAGGGTTTGGTGTACCATAATCGCTACATTTAATATAATATCGTTAAATGACGAGGTATATTTCAACTCTAGCGATTAGGACCTTGAAACCAAATCCACCAAAAGCATCTAATAACCCTAAAACCTGACTCTAGGTTACCTGCACCAAAAATCATGAAACCATTTTTTGGCACGACACCCATGCATTCAAAGCATTGTATGAAATGGACCAAAAAAACCCTAAAACCCATCCTATGGTAAAACCTAAACACTAAATCCATGGTCAACTTAAACCGCATGGTCAAACCTAAACACTAAACCATTGTTACCTAAAACCGTGGTCAAACCTAAAACCCACTGAAGACGTGTCATTTTTCGATGACTGGGGAAAACCTGATCCAGTCTAACCAGATCAAGGATGACCAAGTTTCCTCCAGCCAATCAAAAAGGCAATAAAGTAGCTAATTATGACCAACCACTGACAAGTTCCTCCTCCTCCTAGACCACTCGCTAGAACTAACAGGCATACCTTTATTGAATAGCGAGTCCCTTTGTCTTTCATCTATTAGAAATTATGGATGACAAACCTATTCAGCCTCTTGAGCCAAGAGCACCACCAAACCTAATTCCCAAAAATTACAATGTGAATGCCTACTGTGCCTTCCACCAAGGATCAGGGCACAAGATGGATGATTGCACAATTTTAAGGCATAAGATATAGGATCTTGTTGAGAGTGGGCAGATCCTACTAGTTTGACCCTGAAAAAACTTGGAAATTTCTTTTCAAAATTTTTTCTTTAAAATTTAATTATCAATTCTGAACCAATGGCATTATAGAATATTATTATATTTAAAATTAAATAAATTAGCATCCTATGAATTTATTTAACAAGTTAAATGCATATATATATATATAGTTTATATAGGTGAACCAAACCTACAGCTAAATGAAAACCAATAGAAAACTAATTGGAAAATCGAAAACCACACAAAAATCATGATTTGGACCGAACCAAACCCGATTCGAACCAAATCATTCACAGAAAAAATCTAAACAAAAAAACTCCCCAGAAGCTTCTCTCCCTATTAGTGCTGACATTAGCCCCTCCCCTTTCTTCTTTTTTTCGTTTTTCCTACCACCTAAGACCAGTTCCTCCACCACCAACTCCCTGCCGCCGTCACCTCCTCACCACATGTCTTCGGTCTCTCTCTCTCTCTCTCTCTCTCTCTCTCTCTCTCTCTCTCTCTCTCTCCCTCCCTTCTTTCATTTCTAGCGAACACAACAACCGCAGGAGAGTTGCGATGCTCGATCGGGAAATCGCGCCTCCTCTTTGACTTTCTGGCGACTCCATTACTAGCAGTCGGCAATGAGCTTCGGTCCCTCCCTTTCTCGCTCTTTCTCCGTTTTGTTTTAATTGTGCAGCAAAACGAGGAGTTGCTATTGCTATTTGTTGCATTTAGGACAGTCGACTCGTCATCTCTCTGCTCCTTTGGAGAAACCAGCCAAGGATCGACTAATTGAGCTCTTCCATTCCCTCTAGCGACCTCATCGGCCACGGTCCTCTCCAGCTCCGGGCAAGCTAATGCCAGTAGAATCGAATCTTGAGTAGTAGAGCAAATTTTGGTCATTTTAACTGGAAAATCCTGATTTTCAGCTCGTTTTGCAGCTAGGTAAGCTATATTTTTACTCCTTTAGATTGGATTAATGAGTTCTTAATCTAAGTTGAAGGATTTGAGATGCAGATTTAGTTACTACAGATTAACTTAGAGAATTTTGCTAAAATTATTATTACAAGCAATAATCTGAAATTTAAATAAGTAGGATATATATAATGTGTATGCTAAATTCATGATGGGAAATTTTGATCTTTACTATCTAATTGGCATATAAACTGAGTTCTTATATCGAAACAAGTAGATTATTTGCTTATACTGTAAATTTTGTAAAGAAATCAAGGAATCCTTAATTATGGCAGCAACTAACTTAGAATCCATATGAGCTACATTATGTTAAGAAGGAAGGGTAATACACAAAAATAATTATGTTAAGAAATGAATTGATTATAATGTTGAACAAGAGTTTTGATGGGAAACTTGAAGTTTTGGGTAATGGCAACTACTACGAGATTGGTTCCTATGAATTTTAACTAATCAAAACTAAGAATGAGTGTGTTTTGATTTTCTTTAAGATGATATGAACTTAGAGGCTATCGATCTCTGAGTGTGCTCATCCAAGCACAGCCCGTACTACAACTACTTTGAAGACTTAGAGTCTAGCATGCCCCAGTCACGTTGAAGACCAGATTTTGCATTGGGCTGAGAACGTTAGTTCTAGCTTGTGTCGCTTGCATGGACTTGCACGAAACACTCTCTGACGTGCCAATCAAGTTTAAATCCTATTTAGACACTGGGAGAGTCCTAATTGGAAAGAAACACAAAGCCTAAACAGTTTTCTATCTCTAAAAGATTTTTTACTCAAAAGAAATTCACTTTCCTAAACGAACAGTATTATTTATAGGAGTTTTGTGGGTCTCGTATATGAATGGCACAATCCAAGAGGGGGGTGAATTGAGTTTTCTAAAAAATAAAAATTTAACTTTAAAAAAAAAATCAGAATACTGTTGCAGCGAAAATAGAAAGCGTTTGCGAGAGTTAGTTATGAAGATTAGAACTTTCTCATAAAGCTTAATGTAATATTAGAAAGACTTTGTAAAGAGCAGTTATAGAGTAGAACTGCTTCACAAATCTAAATCAGTTTTAGAAACACTTTATGAATGAAAGTTATTGCATTTAGAACTTCTTCATAAAGCTTAGAAAAATATTAAATATTTTGTGAAAGACAGTTATTGAATTTTAGAATTGCTTCACAAAGCTTTAAGCAAACTTAGAAAACTGGTTAAAACCCAAATTGTGAAATATACTGAATATAGAAGAACAGATTAGAACTTGGTATAATCACAATACATAAATCCAAAGTTCTAATGTAAAGATAAAGCTTATCTGAGTTTAGAACAATAAAACCATTAACAACTTTGCATTTCTAAAAGATTGTAAGTAAATGAAATCAAGTAAAACTTCAGAAAATAAAAAAGATAAGCACATCGATTTATAGTGGTTCGGCACTAACTTGCCTACATCCACTCCCCAAGACTCATCTTGAGATCCTCCACTATGTTTTCTCTTTTCAAGGGTAAGAGACAAACTAACAGTACAAGGCAATAGATCAACTCCTAGATCTACCCTTTGTCCCACTAGATTTTTCAAAGGTTCTAGACAACCGCAACCCTTTCTGTTTTTGCAGAGAATAGAAACTCAAATCAAGACATTAGAATCTCACTCAAGGAGAAGGTCTCTTGATAACCAATTACAAAATAGCTTTTCACCTAAGCTATTACACAAAAGTTTTTAAAAATAAAAACATGTCTACAACAGATTACAGAATCTATATAGATAGAGAGAAATGCAAATATATGCATAGGAAAAACTGAAAATCAAGATTAGAAAATCGTTTTAAAGAACAGAATATGTTTTTCAAAGGATGTTGTTATTAAATTTTCTTTTCTCTTAAAATTATTTTGTTAAGCAAAGAGATGAAAAGAAAATGAGGGGGTAAACAGTGAGTTTTGAGAGATTAAAATATATGATCAATGGACACTTACTCTTAAAATAAAAACCCATGTCTTTACAAGGGAAAGATGCCTTTTATAGAGAGAGATGAAAATCCCGTTTTAGAAAGTAAAATCTCTCCTTTTAAATAAGAATATTGACTTTCCAAATTTTAGAAGATACGGAGATTCTGTTGCCAAAAATTCTTCGAGTCAAAATCTTTTCTTTTAAGGTAAGCGAATAAGAATAAGATTTTAGACTTCCCTTTAAAAATAGTTTTCGGAAATAAATATAAAAAATCTTTTTCAAAATATTTTATTACCAAAAATACTGAAGATAAAATCTCTTTCATTTAGGTAAGTGAATTAAATTTTCGAAAATGGGAAATTTTGTTACCATAAATGATTAAGACAAAATCTCTTTTATTTAGGTAAGAAAATCAAAAAGAATCATGATTTATCTTTTATAAATTAAAATAATTTCCGGAAATCATTTTGAGAGAGAGAGAAAAAATATTTTTGTACTTATAAAAGAATATTCTCTCTATCCTACAACAAATCCTAATATACTTAACCACTAAAATTTTCAATGGTCTTCATGATCTTCATTTAAACTTGGATTTGTTGGAATTTACCTTGTTTATTAATTTTCATATAAAAATAAATAAGTCTGCATAAAATAATATTAGCACAAATAAGATAATTAAATTTATTTATTTTGCTTAATCATCAAAATCTCAAGATAAAATTGACCCTTGAGCCAACAAGTTTGAGGAATGTAGATAGTAGATAGTAGATAGTATTGAGCACCATTAAGCGATGAGCTTAGGCATTGAGTTTATCACGCGTAGATAGTAGAGTGTAGCTATTGCATCACAGGGAGTATTGTGGTTGCTTTACATTGGCATTAGATTTTAGTAATATTGATTACTGTGATTTTAGTTGTAAAAACCATTATCTGGTCCCTTAAGGCTAGATAATAAGTGTCACAATCTGGGTCGAAGGCACAAAAACTAACTTGCTAAAACTTAACTGAAACTGAACCTAAACCTAAACTTAAACATACAACATCAAACTATAATAGTCACATATCACTATTACTCCAAAATGACTTAGAAATTTTTTCGAGAAACCTTGCGGGAAAACTTTTTGTCATTACTTTTTTTCATCATATGACCACACTTTGACAAAAAATTTATACCCAATTGGGTATCAATCAATTCTCAAATAAACACGAAGCATAATGTAAACCTAAATTGTTGACGCGTGATTTTATGCCTCCACCTGACCCGATGATGATATGAGGACAAAGGATAAGGTTTCACAATAAACCGGAAGTGTTTGAACCAAAAATTGAATCAAACCGCCCAAAGGAGCCTGACCCGTGTTAGGGCTGCGTCACGCAGCTAGTACCTGCGTGACGGCACTTTTAGCTGCGTCACGCAGCTTTAACAGGACTGACACCTCTGGTGCGTGCCCGTGCAACGGCCTGCACTGTTTGTATGGATACGCGGCAACTGTACGAAAAGTAAGTCGCATCACGCAGGTTTACGGGTGCGTCACGCAGCTTCTACCCGCGTGACGCGACTGCTCTGTTGCCCTAGCCATATAAATACAACATTTTACAGCAAAAACGAGACTTTTGGCACTTTTGACACTTTGCTCTCATTTTCCTCTCAGAAATACAACTTTCTGAGTTTAGGTATCTAAAAAAAATGACTAAAGCTCTTTCTCAAGAACTCCACTGAGCAAACTTGAGGTAGATCAAGTCATAGGTATTTAGATTTAAGATCAAAGAAAGATAATACAAAAAGATAAAAAAGAGGAAAAGAGAGGAAAACAATTTTATTTTCGTGAAAGAACTTGGTGATTGCGCTCCTGGGATTGTGAAACATTATCTCTAAAATCAATATCAGCGTATGCAATCCTCAAATCTGAGGGCTAGGTAACGATTCTAACTTTTCTTTTTCGTTTTTTAGTATTCTATCTCTTAAAATCTCATTTTCACATTGTTTGTTTGAATTGTTATTGATAAAACGCAAGTTTGCCCATTGTTGAACTCTTTTGGGTTGGTTTTAATCAATTTAAACAAAAAGAACACGTAAAAAGGGAAGGTTTGAAAGGTAGTTGCGGACCAGAGCAGCCGCGTCACGCAGCTACTACCTGCGTGACGCGACTGTTCGTGTCCAAAATCCTTTATTTTGGGTTAGACCACCTGCGTGACGTAGCTGTTCGCGTATTCAGTTTTTATTTTGTTTTTATACTCTGTTTAGTGTTTCATTGTAAATAAATAATCAATATGTCTGAGTGTTTTAAATAAACTATGAACAGCTCCGCCACGTAGCTAAAAGTTCCGTCACGCGACTGTTCTTCATAGAACAGCTGCGTGACGCGACTGTTCTAGTCTACAGGATCATAACTAGAGTTCCGTCATGCGACTGTTCTTCATAGAACAGCTGCGTGACGCAACTGTTATAAGTTCCAGAATAAGAGACAAGAGTTGCGTCACGTGCCTATTCTTCGTAGGACAGCTGCGTGACGCATCTGTCTCCCAGTTTTAATTTACTTTTGTTATTTTATTTTAACTCCACGTCATTAAGTAGATTTTAATCCTAATCCAGGAAATGGTCAATTATGGGCAAATTAAGTTTTGATCAAGCAAAGTCAATTAATTATTGATGATTATGAGATTTTTAAGATTTTATTTCTTATCGTTTATTATTAATTACATTACTAAATTCAGTTTGTGGCCCGCCTTTAACCATAAGGCAAGAGCGGGTCTTTTACTTTATTTGATATGTATTATGGATGGATGATGGATGATATGATTTATCTGTGATGAATGCAATGAATGAATCAAATTGGGACGGCTAATTAATTTTCCACATAGGAACTCGGTTCGATTTATTCGGGTTGGGTTTAAACAATTCGGTTTTTTTTCTAAAATAAAATCAAATTAGAAATCGTAGGTTAAAAGAGGCCGGTTTTTCGGGCGTCGGCTTCCAACGGGCCGACGTACCCAATTCCCTTACCTAGAACCTCATTGGTTCGCCTGACCAGTTTTTCTAAATAAAAGGCGTTGAATAAAATGGGTTAAAATGGAGTCACTTTTACGAAATAAAAAATGGAAACGGTCCCATTGCCGAAAAAATGGGTGGCGACTAAAAAAATTTATAAGACCGATTTATCGGCATCGCATATCCAAAGAGGCTTTTATCACCATTTTCCAAAATAAACACACAACAATAGACCCATGATTTTCTCCGGGGGGAAAACAGTTTTGGCGACTTCACTGGGGATTTTGCACCCACTAATCCCCGGTTGTTTTTAATAAATAATTTAGTGGTTGCAATTAGGAGTTGACTCTAAAAAGCCTACTATTTCTAAATAAAATTGGATAGAAAAGCCGATGGAAAATTATTAATCGTCCGTATATGTTTAATTGCTTTCATTTTCTTTCTAGGATTTTGGCATTCATTCGCATTTCTCTCTTCTCACCTCATTCTACCCGTATCACCCTTCGGTACTGGTGTTAAGTTTGACGGTGGATCTAGCCTAAACCATGCGATTTAGGTGCATCCATCCGAGAATTAACATTACTACTAACCGCAAGCCTAGTACCTTAAAGGTGCGTCAAAAGGAGTAGGCCCAACAAAGCCCGAATCCTGTTTGCGGAACCCAGACTTTGTTAAGCCCAATAAGACTAAAGCCAATGCACATAGTTAAAAACCTTAGTTACCTCCCCTAAGGTACACCCGGGTCTATTTGCTGTTGTTATGCCGCATTCATTTCCGAGAGTTTATTTCGTCAATCTCAAAACCCCCTGTTGGTTGTCGAGATTAGACCAATTCCTAGGAAACAGATGTCGGAATTTATACCAATGGAATCCGTGTGTGGGAGAAATAAGGTTGGAAGGCATGCATTTCCCAACTCCCGTTCCCCTGTTTGATATAAACTGTACATATGTTGTGACATTCATGCACCATGTAACATTTTTCTTTTTCAGCCATGCATTAATAAGAGCTAATGTCCGATATGGACATTTGACCTTGATTTTGAGATTGACCTCAAATTCGTTTTGAATAATATAATGCAATCGCTTATTTTGAATTACTGCCCGAAAGAAAAGGGAGTTATAAGGGGGTTACAATTCCTTTGTATTTTAACATTTCTCGCATTATCTGAAAATAAGTGAGAGATTACGACAGTTATAATAAAATAAAAATGAAATCCTGCTTGGGACCATATGTTCCAAGGCAAAAAGTAAGGATACAAAAAAATATGCAATAACAAGAATAATAAAATCTCGCTCGGAAATTCTTTCATTCCGAGGCAAAAGTTAGGGATTTGAGAGAAAATAGTCGATCGTAAATCCAAAAGGAACGATCGACGACAGATAATGCCTGAAATGTTTAAGTACAAAATAAGTTATTGATGTATTATTCATACCGAATTTTCGGTCCAGTCGTCGAAATCGAGATCTTATTTCCATATTGGTTTTAGCACATTAGAAATGCATTTCTCATCCTATGTGTTTTCATTTTCGCATGCATACATGCAGGGCCCTCTTTAACTCAGAATTTTTTTATCAGAATTGATCCTTCCCGAGAAATTGCTTCGAGAGCTTGGAACCGACATCCTGGTCAGCGTGTCGTCAGAACCTCCCCAATCCCCGAGTTTACTCCAATTAGTTCAGTGAATCATTCAAGTTCATCAGATTCAGAGCCTGACTCAGATTCAGTAGAAATGGTGGATAACACGAAAAATGAGACCGGATTTTTTGAGACTCAGATAAGAACCATTGCTCAGATTGTGGCTGCGGCTCTTGCCCAAGATAGGGCCCAAAACCAAACTACTCCCCCTTCTAGCAGTCAGCCTGTGGTGGAAGAAAGGCCAATTCCAGAACCTGTATCAGAAAACCAAGCTTCTGTGGGAAACACTGTCCAAGTCGAGAATGATGTGCTCAAACAACTTGCCGATCTGAAAGAAAGATTCGACAAAATGGCGGCAGTAAAAGAGAAAGATCCAGTCACTAATTTTCACATCACTGAGTATGTTTTGCACCCGACCAGTTCGGCTTCATTTAAAACATTCAAGCATACCATATTTGAAGGAGACAATGATCCTCGCTCTCACTTGTCTGAATTCCTCCGAGTATCACAGATGAACCGGTATAACGAGGAAGATGTCTTGCGTGCATTTTCGCAAACGCTGCATAAAGACTATCGGAGGTGGTACGATGGTCTAGATGAGGAGGTTCAGAAGAATTGGATCAAGCTGCAGACCGCTTTTCTTAAGCACTTCAAGACCGACGAGAGTGATGAATTCAGCTTGCGCGATCTGGAGAGTTTAAGACAGGGGAAGGACGAGAGCTTTTCTGATTACTACAGGAGATGGAGAACTAAGTTGTATAGAGTTCAGACAAGGCCAAAAGATAAAGAATTGATCCGCATCTTCAGTAGGAGTCTGTTGCCCTTTTTCAAGGAAAGGATGTTGACCCAACCTCTCACAGACTTTTCTTTAGTTCAAAGCGCTGGATTGAACATTGAGGAGCTATATAAGGAAGAAAAGAAGAAGAATAGAGGGTTTGGTAACTACTGGACTTCTTATGGTGACAGAGGTGCCGGAAGCAGTAATCAGAATCAGTCGGGGAATAACAATGCTATAGTGGGATCAGTTAATGAAAGGCATAGGAGAGAGTTCACTGATTTGGGGAGACCCTTGAGCACAGTACTGAGATCTTGTATCAGGAATGGGGTGTTGTCGAAGCTACCGGTCGACCCGACTAAACCAGTTCGAGGGAGATATATGGACAGAAATTGCGATTATCATCAGTGCAAGGGACATTCAACTGATGAATGTTTCAAATTAAGGCATGATATTCAAGACTTGATCGACAGTGGGAAGATTACTAAGCCTTCGGACAAGAGCAAACCAAGCACCAAGAACAATCCGCTTCCCCAATATCAGTACAATTATCCGCCTCGTAAGTCTCAGTTGGGCGGATCGGTCAATGCGATTGGGAGCGGATTACCAGAAGAGGTAGTATTAGCTGAAGCAGAATGGGAAGAGCAGATGTGTGCTATGTTAAACATATGGGATGACTGTAGTAGTGATGAGGAAGAAAAGGTACCAGTGAAGATTGAAATCGAGAAAAGTATCACTGTGAAAGTAGGTGATGTACCAGAGGATGAAGATGAACAGCTCCAGCTGGCCATTCAAAAGAGCTTAGCCGACCAAGAGGAACAATGGTACTACAGCAGTGAAGAAGAAGTGAATGAAGTAGGTGTTCAGAGCTTGACCCGCAGTGGGCGAGTGTACAATCCCGAGAGCAGTATGCAGGCTAAGGGAAAAGAGATTGCTGTTGATGGAGCGAAGAAGAGAATGACAGAGAAAGGCGGAGAGGAGCCGAAAGAAAAGAAGAATGAGGAAGAGGTAGTGAAAGGGCAAAAGAAGGCTGTCGAAGTTGGAGAAAGCAATCAGAACAAGACACCTAGTGGGATGACCGCCAGTTCAGTGCTGAGTCAATTACAAAGAACCAGAGCAGACATTTCAATATGGGATTTGCTGATAGCATCTAAAGAACATAGAGAGGCCTTGCTTGAAGCCATGACCTTTGTCAGAGTGCCGGCTCGGATCCAGAGTGTTGATATGATCAACGTGCTACAGCGTAGAATCGGTGAAGTTACCTTCTTTGACTCAGACCTTCCACCAGAAGGAAGAAACCACTGTAAACCGTTATACATTCAGATCACCGTCAATGGAAGAGATACCCGGAATGTAATGATTGATAACGGATCAGCACTGTGTGTATGTCCGCTAAAGATGCTGTCCAAATTTAAAATTGAAGAATCAGAGCTTGAGCCATCAAACATGGTGGTCAAGGCTTATGATAACACTATGCGGAATGCAAAAGGGACTTCAAAGCGAAGATATCCACAGGGGTAGTGGAAAGCTGGGTAGACGTAGTTGTGCTAGACATCTTAGCCAACTATGCTCTTTTGTTAGGAAGACCATGGCTCCATCCCTTAGGCGCAGTCCCGTCCACTTTGCACAGAAAAGTGAAAATTCCGTGGGGTACAGATGTGGTGACAGTCAATTCACAGGAAGATCTGAGTGTGGCTACAGTGGAAGGACTAGAGCTGGCAGTGCCCTTATCAGGATTTCAGGTGGCAGTAATTGATGCGCCCACCACCGAGAGCAAGAGTGCAGTGAATCGGATGAGTCCTTTCTCGAGGAAGATGATGAAGAGAATGCAATGGCAGTATGGTCGAGGTTTGGGCCGGGAGCTACAAGGAAGGTTTGAGCCTCTCTCATCGGCATTTGGACAACAAGACAAGCGCGGATTGGGCTATTCCGAAAATAGAAAGAAGGAGAAGTATGAGATCCGGTCTCCATTTAGAGGGTCAAATTTGAATCATATCTTCTTTGTTCCACAAGCTGAGGGAGAATTTCGAAGTAGGGGGAAGACCTATCCCGGTTTGGAGATATTTATGACTGATTATGAGGAGAAGCTGATCAAGTCGCCCAAACCTTCCTTGGAATAGCTGATGGATGGAACTGAGTTTATGGTGGGTATGACAGAAGCAAACACTGGATCTGATTGGTTGAAGAAGATATCCGAGTTTGAAGACTTTTTGGGGATTGGGGATGAAGCTTCCAAGTTAGTACAAGAGCAAAAAGCCAAGGCGAGGATCCTCTAGTCTGTTCTAGCTGTTGAAGATGCCGAAGAGGCAGAGAGGAAGGCGGAGAAGATGATAGAGCATGGAGAGTCTGAGAAAGAAGCTACCCCGGAAGATGAAGGAGATGCAGATCCAGATGAAGTAATCTCGGCAATAAAAGATACTTGTAATGAATGTATTGAACAGGCAATTAATCCTGTGTTTTGCTTTTCTGATGCTTGTTTTAAGAACAATATGGATAGTTTCCCTCTTTTATTTCAATCAATGGAAGTGAACTTTGACTATTTGTTTTCTTGTTTTCCTGATTGTCATGTTCATGGCATTGATTATACCACTCGCATATTTGACATAAATGCATTGCATCATTTTGCATTTAATTTAAGCACCACTGAAGATCCTAAAATAATTGAAATCGGATCAGACTTCAAACCTGAGCTCAGACAGAATCTTCAAGAATGCATTAAAAGAAATTCGGAGATATTTGCTTGGAGTTATGCGGACATGCCAGGGATCGACAGATCAATAGCAGAGCACTTCATCCCTACTGATCCGAATTTCAAGCCAGTGAAACAGAAAAGGAGAAGGGTCAGACCAGAATGGCAGGACAAGATCAAAGCTGAAGTCCAGAAGCAGTTGGATGCAGGATTCTTAGAAGTAGTACATTATCCGGAATGGTTGGCAAATATAGTCTCGGTGCTCAAAAAGGATAAAAGGATAAGGGTCTGTGTCGACTACAGGGACCTGAACAAAGCCTCGCCTAAGGACGACTTTCCACTTCCACACATAGATGTTTTGATAGACAGTGCTGCTGGAATGTGATGTTATTCTATCATGGACGGATTCTCAGGGTATAATCAGATATTGATGGCCTTAGTGGATAAGCATAAGACCGCCTTCACCACAGACTTCGGAACATTTTGCTATAGAGTGATGCCGTTCGGACTGAAGAATGCCGGGGCAACATATCAGAGGATGGCTACTACGTTATTTCATGATATGATCCATAAGGGACTGGAAGTGTACGTAGATGGCATGGTGATTGTAGATTTAATGTGGGAAAATATTTTTTCTATATATGATTCATCAATAGGGACACATATATATACACATACAAGATACTATAAACCTATTAGGAATCTAACTCCTAATAGAGTTCTATTTACAACTAATCCTTAACACTCCCCCTCAAGTTGGAGCATAGATGTTAATCATGCCCAACTTGTTACAAAGATAGTCTACCCGAGGTCCATTTAGAGCTTTGGTAAAGATATCTCCTATCTGTTCACTTGTTTTAACATGCGCTGTAGAGATAACACCCTGTTGTATCTTTTCACGAATGAAATGACAATCAATCTCGATATGTTTTGTTCGTTCATGGAATACTGGATTTGACGCAATGTGAAGAGCAGCTTGATTATCACACCATAACTTTGCAGGTAAAGATGACTTGAAGCCAATTTCCTCTAACAATTGACGAATCCAAATTAATTCACAAGCAGATTGTGCCATAGCTCGATATTCTGATTCAGCACTCGATCGTGAGACTACATTCTGTTTCTTGCTCCTCCATGATATCAAGTTTCCACCTACAAAGACACAATATCCTGAAGTTGATCTTCTATCAACCTTCGAACCTGCCCAATCCGCATCTGAAAAACATTCAATGTTCAAATGCCTATGATTACTGTAAAGCAGGCCACGACCTGGATTACCTTTCAAGTAGCACAAAATTTGTCCTAAAGCTTCCCAATGGATAACAGTAGGAGAAGACATAAACTGGCTCAAGACGCTCACAGAGTAAGCAATATCTGGACGTGTTACGGTAAGATAATTCAATTTGCCCACTAACCTTCTATACATCTCAGGATCATCAAATAACTCACCACCAATTGAAAGTTGCAAATTTGGAGTCATTGGAGCACTGCATGGCTTAGCACCCAACTTTCCAGTTTCCTTCAGTAAGTCAAGGACATACTTCCTTTGAGATAAGAAGATGCCTCTCTTACACCTAGATACTTCAATACCCAAAAAATACTTCAACAATCTTAAGTCTTTTGTCTGGAACTGGGTCTGGAGAAATGACTTGAGTGATGTAATGCCGGCTGAATCACTCCCTGTAATAACAATGT
The DNA here is from genome assembly GCF_041381405.1 of Jatropha curcas. NCBI lineage: Eukaryota > Viridiplantae > Streptophyta > Magnoliopsida > Malpighiales > Euphorbiaceae > Jatropha > Jatropha curcas. The sequence goes on along the minus strand of NC_143152.1, from coordinate 18,440,720 downwards.
CATCAACATAAACCACAAGTAGAATCAAACCAGTCTTAGTACTTTTGAAAAATACAGAATGATCAGAAGTACTCTTCTGCATGCCAAATTGATGTACCACATTGCAAAATCTACCAAACCAAGCTCGAGGACTCTGTTTTAGGCCATAAAGAGATTTTCGAAGTTTACACACTTTACCCGACTCCCCCTGAGCAACAAAGCCTGGTGGTTGCTCTATGTAAACTTCCTCCTGAAGATCCCCATGAAGAAAGGCATTCTTAACGTCCAGCTGATGTAAAGGCCAGTCAAAAGTAGCTGCTAATGAAATAAATAAGCGAACAGAAGACAATTTGGCAACAGGGGAAAAAGTATCAGAATAATCCAGGCCATAGATCTGAGAATAGCCCTTTGCAACTAATCGAGCCTTGAGACGAGCAACAGTTCCATCAGGATTCACTTTAACGGTGAAAACCCACTTACAACCAATAGCTTTCTTACTTGCCGGGAGAGGCACAAGATCCCAAGTACCATTAGTATCTAAGGCAGCCATCTCCTCTTTCATTGCTGCACACCAACCAGGATGGGACAAAGCTTGGACAACAGTTTTAGGAATAGAGACAGAGTCTAAGTTACTTACAAAACAACGAGATGAAGAAGAAAGATGATTATAATTAACAAAAGAGGAAATAGGGTAGGTACACTTGCGTTTACCTTTTTGAAGAGCAATGGGAAGGTCAAGGTCTGACTGGGGAGTGGATGGTACTGGCTCAGGTTGAGTGGAGAGAACCGAATCTTCTGTTGAAACGGCAGGTGGAGGAAGTGAGTCAAGAGTTCCTGGTCTCCTGGAATAAACCTGTTTAAAACGAGGGCGTGTAGATGTTGGTGCAGGAGCGGGAATAGGAGCAGCAGACGCTGGAGTAGGAGCAGGAGCAAGGTCAGGAATACGAGAAGGAGCAGGAGAGTTATGAACTTGCCGGATAGCATAGACTAAAAGGTCATCATCCTCCCCCTCACTCTTATATATAGAAGAAGGAAAAAATGGAGTATTCTCAAAAAATGTGACATCTGCAGAAATAAGATAACGGTCAAGATCGGGAGAGAAACAACGATACCCTTTTTGATGCCGAGAATACCCAAGGAAAACACAACGAAGGGACTTTGGATCTAATTTGGAAACCTGTGGACGAACATCACGAACAAAACAAGTACAACCAAAAATACGAGGTTCAATGAGGAATAGAAGTTTAGAAGGAAACAAGACATTATAAGGAATTGCACCATTAAGCACAGAAGAAGGCATGCGATTAATCAAAAAACATGCAGTAGAGACAGCATCAGCCCAAAAATGTTTAGGGACCTTCATTTGGAATAAAAGTGCCCTAGCAACCTCAAGAAGATGTCGATTCTTTCTTTCTGCAACCCCATTTTGAGAAGGAGTATCAACGCAAGATGTTTGATGGAGAATACCATTTTGTGACATATAAGATTGGAAGGAACTAGATAGGTATTCTTTAGCCTTATCACTGTGCAATATGCGAACAGAAGTATTAAATTGAGTTTTAATTTCAGCACAAAAAGAACAGAAAATAGAGAATATCTCAAAATGAGTTTTCATTAAAAATAACCAAGTAACACGAGAATAATCATCCACAAAAGTTACAAAATACCGAAAGCCAGTTTTAGAAATAACAGGACATGGACCCCAAACATCAGAATGAACTAACTCAAAAGGGGATGAAACCCGTTTATTGACTCGAGGAACTAAAGGTAAATGATGATGTTTGGCAAATTGACAAGATTCACATTCTAAACTTGATAAAGACTGAAACTGCGGACACAACTTCTTTAAAGTAGACAATGACGGATGACCCAAACGACAATGAACCTCAAAAGGAGATAGAGCACCAGCACAAGCCAGAGATAATGAAACGTGTTCATCCAGAAGATAAAGGCCACCAGACTCACGTCCTCTACCAATAATCCGCTTCGTCAAAAGATCCTGAAACACACAATATGTAGGATAAAATTTGACACAACAATTCAGCATACGAGTAATTTTGCTAACAGATAATAGATTAAACGAAAAACGAGGCAAACAAAAAACAGAAGACAATGGAAGAGATGGAATGGGATTGGCGGTGCCAATACACTCGACAGGAGATGTGGACCCATCAGCTAAAGTAACATGACGATTAAATTGTTTAGGTTCTTTTAATGAGGATAAGAGACTAGGGTTACCTATCATGTGATCGGTGCAACCAGAATCAATGACCCACTCTGATGATGTAGACATAAGACAGGAAGGAGGAGTACCTGAGTTGGCAGCAGCAACAATTGAGGAGTCAGTAGACTTAGAGGAACGGTATCTAGAGAGCTCAGCATATTCCGCAGCAGAAATTGTTACATTGTTGTCAGAAGAAGTAACTGCATAATCTTGATGTGCCATATTTACCCGTGGTGGCTTATTTATTAGTTTCTTGCAATACCGTTTAGTGTGACCAGGTTCATGACAATAATGGCAGATAAGAATGCTTGTCTCCCGAGTGATTGGTCCATTACTGCGGTTATTTCCTGCTCTTCCTCTGTGTCCTGGCTGTCTAGCTACCTGATTACGACTCACAAGGGCACTATTATCAGAAGGGGAAGGTGTATGAGAACCTTCAGTACGTAGCAATCTAGCAAAAGTCTCCTGAAGAGAGGTAACATCACTGCCTGAAAGAACTTGTGATTTGGCAGTTTCAAATACTGGAGCAAGACCTGCAAGAAAACTCATCACAGCCATTTGTTCTCGCTGTGTCTGTTGAACCTTAACATCAGGACTAAAAGGCATTAAAACATTAAGTTCCTCGTAAATCTTCTTAAATTCCATGAAGTAAGTTGTAAGGGGCTTATCTTGCTGGTCGGCCCGATAAAATCCCTTGCAGACTTCATACATACGAGACAGATTACCTTTTCCCGAGTACAAAAATTCAAGATAATCCATTAATTCTTTAACAAACTCACAATGATTAATTAACCCAACCACTTCACTGTCAATAGAGTTGCGAATCAAGAGAAATAACTTAGCATCTTCTCTTAGCCAACTTTGTCTATTGTCACTAATTGGTGGATCATCAATTAGATGATCGTCTTTTTCAACACTCCTCAAATAAATTCTAATTGTCTTACTCCAATCTAAATAATTAGTTCCTTGCAATTTATGTTCTGTGATTTTATTCATTGTTGGGATCAATTCAGTAATAACAACTTTAGAATCTGTGGGTGTAGTTTCCATTAATAAAATACCCCAACAGCAACCAAATAATAGCACGAACCCAACAAATCCAACAGAACAGTAGCAATAAGAAAAGGAACCGAAAACCCAAACAGCAGTAGCAAAAAACAAAGAAAGCGCCTACCAGATGCTGCCGGAACCGAAAACTAACCACTGGAAAAGAATCTGGACGTCGAGTCGATCCTGGGAGACTAAATCCGGTCACCGGAAACTGCCGGACGCGCCTCCACTCGCCGGCGCGTGAGATGACGTCCGATTCTTCTGACGGCGCGTGAGGCACACTCGCCGGTCTTCAGGTCACCAGATTTTGTGGAGACGCCGATCGGAGGTCACTCTTCCTCCCTTGGGTGGCGGTGAGACAAAAGCAAACGCCTAGGTAGGAGACCTAGACTGACAGGCGCGAATCAGAGTTGTCGCCGGACACCGGAAACGTCAACGCAGAAACCGGGAGAAAGAAAGAAAAAAAAAATGCTAATGAGCCAAAGGCTCTGATACCATGTAGATTTAATGTGGGAAAATATTTTTTCTATATATGATTCATCAATAGGGACACATATATATACACATACAAGATACTATAAACCTATTAGGAATCTAACTCTTAATAGAGTTCTATTTACAACTAATCCTTAACAGTGATCACGACAAAAACACAGGAGGAACACGCAGAGATGCTGGAGAAGTTCTTTGCATGGGTCAAGCAGTACAACTTGAGACTCAATCCCAAGAAGTGTGTATTTGGAGTGACAAAAGGAAAATTGTTAGGTTTTGTGGTAGGACCTAATGGGATTGAGGTTGACCCAGACAAAATAAAAGCCATTCAAGATATGGAACCGCCAAGAACAGAACGTCAGGTGAGAAGCTTCCTGGGTAAAATTCAGTATATCAGCAGATTTATTTCAAGGTTATCCATCACTTGTGCTCCAATTTTCAAGCTACTGAAAAAGAATCAGCCAGTCAAGTGGAATGAGGACTGCTAGAAGGCCTTTGACCACATAAAGAAATATCTGATGAATCCACCGGTGCTCAGTCCACCAAGACCAAGAGAACCTCTAATCTTGTACCTATCTATAGAAGATGCAGGAGTTGGAGCAATGTTGGTACAGCCAGACTCCGCTGGAGTAGAAAAAGCTATCTACTACATCAGCAAGAAACTACTGCCCATCGAAGAGAAATACAATCTGATAGAGAAAACGTGCATGGCAGTAGTATGGTCGATAAAGAAGTTGAGGCCGTATTTTGATTCCTTCAGGGTCACTTTCGTCTCCAAAATTGATCCGTTGAAGTATTTGCAGAAAACACCTACTCTAGAGGGACGGCTGTCTAAGTGGTTGATTCAGATGTCTAGTGTGGATGCGGAGTTCGTAACGAAGAAGACGGTCAAAGGCCGAGCCGTGGCAGAATTCCTAGCAAAAAACCCTGTGACAGACGACGAATCATGGGAATTGGAGTTTCCTGATGAACACTTGCTGTGCGTTGAAACAAGAGCTTGGAAGTTCTACTTTGATGGATCAGCTAATAGAAACGGAGCTGGGGCTGGTATTGTTATAGAAGCACCTAATGGCGAAGTCACAACCATGTGCAAGAGACTACTGTTCCCGGTCACTAACAACATGGCAAAATATGAAGCGTGCATCATGGGAATGGAAGCCCTTCTTGCATCCGGTGCTAAGGAAGTTGAGGTGATAGGAGATTCTTTATTGGTTATTGAGCATGCCAACGAGAGATGGAAGGTAGAAGAAGACCGATTGAAGCCTTATGTCGAGTATTTGTTGAAGAAAGCAGCACTATTTGACAAGATCACTTTCACTCACATAGGAAGAACCTATAACAGGATTCTAGACGCCTTGGCAAACTTAGCATCGGCTTGGCAGGATTTGACTAAAGTTTCGAAGAAGCCATTTATCATTACCGCAGCCAATATCCCGTGTTATAAAGATCATTTTGTGAACCAGATAGAACCGGAGGAAGAACCATGGTTCACGGATATTCTGAGGTACATGAAAGATGGTACTTTTTCTGAAGATGCTACGAAGGAAGACTGTGTAGTCCTCAGGAAAATGGCTCTGAATTATGTTATAGTCGATGATGAACTTTACAGGAGAGCTTGGGATGGGGTGTTGCTACGATGTGTGAGTAAGAAAGAAGGAGAGGACATTATGAGAAAAGTTCATGAAGGAGTTTGCGGTACTCATCTAAGCGGCATGAGCTTAGCAAGAAAAATCATGAGGCAAGGTCATTTTTGGATACAGATGGAAGGCGACTGTGTTCAGTATGTGCGTCGTTGCAAAGCTTGCCAATACCATGATAATAAAAACCACTTACCTACGGTTGAACTCCATCCGACAACTCCTTCGTGGCCTTTTTCTGCATGGGGCATAGACATCATCGGCAAAATCTCACCTGCAGCATCCAACGGCCATCAGTATATATTGGTTGCAGTTGACTACTTCTCTAGATGGATCGAGGCTCAATCTTATAGAATCTTAACTGCCAAGCACGTGGCAAGATTTATTAAACAGAACATTTTCTGTCGCTATGGTGTTCCCCATCACATAGTCACAGATAATGGTTCTCATTTTCAAGTAGAGGTTGGCCAATTGCTTTATAAATATAAGGTTGAGCATCACCATTCCTCATCGCCCTCAGGCTAATGGTGCAGTAGAAGCAGCAAATAAGGAGATCAAGAGAATCCTGTCAAAGATGTGCGAAAGGTATAGAAGCTGGGCTGAGAAACTTCCTTTCGCGCTCTGGGGGCATCACACTACCTTCAAGGCAGTAAATGGAGCTTCTCCCTTCGAATTGGTATACGGGATGGAGGCAGTGTTACCGGTAGAGCTCGAAAAGAAGTCTCTCAGAGTGATAGTAGAAGCTGGTCTGACCGAAGAAGAATGGGTCAAGAAAAGGTATGAAGATCTGGCACTCTTAGACGGAAGGAGACTGAATGCTCGATTCCAGGATCAGATGAGAAAAAGGAGGATTGCTCGTTTCTACAACAAGCGGGTACATCCAAGGGCTTTAAAGAAGGGAGATTTAGTGTTGATCAGGTTATTGGATCATGAAGCCCAACATCATCCTGGTGGGAAATTCAAACCCAACTGGCATGGGCCGTTCAGAATTCAGAAGCTGCTACCTAAAGGCGCCGTCGAATTAGTCACTATGGAAGGAGAGCCTGTCAATCGGATTGTCAACCAGGATCAAATGAAAAGGTTCTATGTCTGAAATGATGATTTCAAAAAAAAAAAAAAAGAGCTAAGTTGAAAACCCGAAAGGGCGGCTTAGGCAAGAAATGAGCTCGCTAGGTTGAAAACCCGCAAGGGCGGCCTAGGCAAAAGTTAGAGCACGTAAAAAAAAAATGCAAAATAATGACAATAAAATAAAATCTTGGGATTAACGCGTGGTGCTTAGCTTAAATGTAGAATTCATGCCATGCGTTCGTGACAGATTAGTGATTGGTTGCTCAACGCCATCAACTTGACTCAAAGGAGAATAGGAAATCAAGTAGTTAGAGCGAATGACCATTGTACTAGAATAAACTTTCTTTACTTCTGATAATGTTGAAAAGAAGTAAGATTAATAAAAGATTTGAATTTCAAAATTTGGTTTCTTGTTTTGGGGTTGTGGTCGAAGAATGCAAAACCTTCCTCTCTGCTTATTTAAACAAAGATTGACTCATTCGGTGTGAAATGTCTTGGTTGCTGGCCCCTGCCTAAACAAGGAATTCTTGTAAGACGTTGATCAGAGGAACGAATGTCATTTTCTCAGTGATTTCCCTGGAAGGATCAATAAAACCATGAATAAACCTTGACACTTGCATAAGTTCATGCATACATAAAAGGAGTTACATTTGTTATTTTTATTTGATTTGTGCATGTAATAAAACAGTCACTCCATTCTTTGTTGTTTCCAAGCATAAGCTTTTGTTTTTATAGAATAATTTTTACTTTATGAGTTTTTATTTATTGACCCAAGGGCAGGAGGCCCAAATAACTAACAAATAATTTCGAAAGAAAAGTTTTGTTGTCTCTCGTTGTTCATATGTGCAGGAATTAACAAAGACAAAATCATCAAGATCATTGATTAAAAGGAAAGCAGATACATTTAGATAAAAGCTTATGGCTTGAGTACAAAAGAAAAGCAACAAACGACAGTTTATTCCGATGAGGCCTACCAGCAAAGGTCAACCTCCACAGAACGTGACATCATTGTGGGGTAAAGAACCAGTTGGCATATGCAGGTGTCATAGAATCTTGCATTGTTCCTTCATCTAAATACATGGTGTTTCGATTTTGCCAACGATCGGCCAAATTAGTCAACAGATGGGGTGTTATGAGACCACTTTCAAAGTTGTGGGCTCGGGGAACACGCTGTATCATCCCATACTGACGACTGATCCTATCTGGGAAATAGGCCATGGAACGATCTAGACTGGCATACAACACATAGTTGAGATTCATACTTCCAGTCGTGACTAGTCTAATCCTCCACCAAGGACAAGTCCACCGAATAGTAGGGTTACCACCAAAATCGAAGCGTCTCCGAGACCAAGATTGAAAAACGGCAGGTCCATAAGTTGGAATCAAGCGAGCCGGAACCGGAGGAATCAGGCTTAATTTGTCCAGAGCCCAGGCTTGCAATAGCAATGGACAACCACGATGATGAACATTGAAGTCAGTGATGTGAAGGGCAATATCCCTAACCCAACACATCGTTTCTCCCATGATCATCATGAAGACGGTACGATGGTACAATTGCATGTCACGAACAACGGTCAGAAGTCGGAAATCTCCAATTCCGAGTTGACGATTCTTCATGGCATACACATTCAACAGCAAGAAGCAGCAAGCTCGGATCCAAGGAAGATCTAGATCAGCGGACAAAACCTTGTTCAAGAAAGGTTCCAAGGGAAGACCTTGATCCACATTTATGCCATCAGGAAGGTAAACTGGGCACAAAGCCACGATCTCAGTTAGATCATACCTAGGACCTGGGGGCAAGGCCGGAGTTTCATCTTGCTCAGGATGATGGTCCATTACAGCACACATTTCCTCATAAGTCGGAGTTACTTCAGAGTCTTCAAACCGGAAAACCATGGTGCTAGGATTAAAATGAGCAACGAGCCAAGAAAGGAAACCATAATCAGGCTTCAAATCTTTAAAGTATTTCAACCAGGTGAGTTGGTTCATAGGAGAAACTCCCCACAGATCATCAGGAATGGACTGGACGAAAGTTGAGACTTGGTGTCGGAAAGCCATGAAAAAGGTTATTTAAGAAACGGGTCTGCTTTGAATCCTGGATGTGAAAGAAAGGTGGAAAGAAACCCCATTTGTAGAAGGATAAAGTGACCAATGAACGAACCATTGTCAATGTCCGACATAATAACCACTGTCAGAGGTAGTTGGAAGAACAGTTAAGTATGGACCGCTCGGGTTGGTAAACATTTAAACTCGCATCAATAAGAAGGACGGCATGTACAATAAGGAAGTAGAGTCTTTATGATCGCATTAATCGAGAAAGGATGGTTGAGCCATTGCTTCCGCATTCACTGAGTGGACCGCCCTATCAGGTAAGTACTACGGTACGCTTCCTGTTTGGAAATTGATTTTTGGTCATATTCCGTATTAAGTTCATTATTTTATTCTTTATTCATTTCATTTCATTTATTCATTTACAATAAATCGATTCACTGACTGCTAATAAGGTGAACCATTTTTATGAACAAATGGGACATCGCTATTTTGTGTTTGGTGTTGTGTTCGTGTTTTGTTTTTGCAGGAATAAGACTTCACAGTTATAAAACATAAACACTTGTGATAAAGTAATAAAAATAAAAGTTGTGAAAATATAAATAATATCATAAAAATAATGATATAACTGTACAACTGTTCAAAAATAAATAAATGAATAATAAAACACCGCTAAATGTTCAAAATGTTCAAAAAATGTTCAAAAAATGGAGGAGACGTGCAGCAAGACTACCGCCGCCTACGGCTAGGACCAGCAACAGTCGGAGGGGGTGGAGATGGTGGTGCGCCATCCGAAGAAGAGCCATCCTCATCCTCATCAGAAGAGTCGAGTGGGATGCCCTCGACCTCTAATCTCGTCCGAAGCCGCTCCACCTCTGCCTGAAGCCGGCTCACGGCACTAGACTGACGGGACTGATGCCTCCGCAGCCTCCCGTTCTTCAGCTCCTGTAAAGGCAAGCATGTGTAAGAAAATTTACCAACATAATAAGAAGCTAAAAGGTAAATATGTGTAAAGGTCATACCAGCTCGTGCCGCTCGGAGCAAAGCCGGCCGATGTAGGATCGGGCAAACCCAAACCGCTAGCATATCTCCTGATACCTCTGGGCCGGCACCTGCAAATGAGGAATATCCGTTAAAAGATTACTCAGGTACAATACTCTTAACTTTGTAAATTCGGTTTATGACTTACGTGTGTAGCGTGCTCAGGGTCCAACTGCACCGGAGGAGGAGCCTGTCGAAGATCAGCAGGAATGACGATGCCAGATCCCAAACCTAGACTAGGGTCCAATACCACCTCCATATCCGGTGGGAACGGGACGTCACCCAGCACTATACAGGCCGGTCCAGCCGGAGCCGCCGCGCCACCCGCCTCAGCCGCTGCCTCAGCTCGGTAGTGAGCCGCAGTCTTGTGCGTCTTCCGCTCCTACATTAAGTTATAGAGAGTAATGGCATCAGTGGTTTGAAACAGCGAGAATAGTAATAACAGTAAATAAGCAGAAAAACAGATGAGTTACCTGGGTGTACTCGAGAACCTCGGGAAGCCGCGCCTGCATCCGAGAGGCAAAGTAAGAGGGGAAGTCGCCGGCGGACAGGAAGTCGTTCACCGAGAAGCCTCTGTACTCTACCTCTAGGTCCTCCCGGGTCAAGCCCTCCAGCAGACACATATGCCGAGGAGGGGCATGAGGTTCCCTCCGCTGTGATGGAGCTATCGGAGTGTCAAAAACTCTCTCTCCAAGAAAATAGCGGTCAGCCAAGTATCCTCACATCAGCAGCCTCGACCGGATATGCAACTCAGCCACCTCCCGGCCCGGGTAGGTCCTCCAGGCCTCGCAATCCCATGGAGTCAGGGACAACTACAAAAGAATAAGAAATCAGTATTTGTTGTATATTGAAAAAGAAGATAAGCTGAAGATTCAGAGGTTCTTTCTGTACTCACATCAGATAGCTCCCAGTCATTAAGGAAGCTCCGCTAGTACTCGGGATCCTCGCCACTGGCGTAAGTGTGATGGCAGTGGGCCAGTGGCGAGGATACTTGGCTGATGAAAGAAGAAGAGAAAAAAAAAGTTAAGAGTGAAAGTGTGTTACATCCAAAGGCCGGATGAACAGCCAGTTCGACTCACCGCTACCACGGGTCCAGACGTCCAGACCGTGATAGAGATGAGCCAAACCGAGTGTGGCCCAGTCGAAGGACCCAACCTGGCTCAGATCCCGAAGACATGCCAGCACCGCAGGGTCTCCCTTATTCTGGGAGGTGCATAGTAGCTGGGAGGAAATGATATAGAACAAGAAGGACCGAGCAGCCTGGTCCCTCTCCTCCCTAGTATATGCAGGAGCAGCAGGTCGGGCCTCCTCTGGCAACTCCCTCCAAGCTTCCAAGTGGGTCCTGATCCTCTCGGCCCAGAACCTGAAGACCATCTCATAAGACATGCACCCCTGCACAGTGTATCAGGTCTGTGTCATAACACTGAGTAGGGAACGAACTAGCTGAGCTCCGATAGCAACCGTCTGATACCGAGTGTCTAGTGGAGGAACCGGGCCAGTGAAGCGAAGGCCGGTGATGGCAGCATAGTCCACAGGTGTGAGGGTCATCTCTCCAAACCCGAACACGAAAGTGTGCGTGCAGTCGTTCCACCGCTCCATCAATGCATATCGCATAGCGGGCGGGAAACGAGGCTACGTGCGGCGCAGTCCGGCGGCGTAATCTTCGAATCCTGCAGCGACGACCCGAGCTTGCATAGGAGGGTCCAATAAGTCCCAGAAGGCAGAAGCATCAGTGGCTGATCCCCCCGAACGGGCCTTGCCCAGATTCACCTGTAAGAAAATTTCAATTTCAATAAATATAAGACTAACAACTGTTCATTTTCTTTTATTGCAGGAAAAAAAAAGACCAAATTTTGATTTGGACCATAGCTGCGTCACGCGGCTACAAAGCCGCGTCACGCATCTACACAGCTGCATCACGCGGCCCTGCCCAAGTTGCGCACCTAGAAGCACAGCCGCGTAGCGTATCTCTACACTCGCGCCACGCTACTCCACAGCTGCGCCACGCAACTGTTTGAGATACGTTGCCCTAAGAACTGATGCGCCATGCAGCCGCGAAGTCGCGCCACGCATCTCGCTAGCAGCGTCACGCAACTGTTCAAGATTCCTATTCGATTGACGAACAGTCGCGTCACGCAACTGTTCTTCCAAAGAACAGCTGCGTGACGCAACTGTCGAAGGTACGCAGTGTTTCAATTTCGATCTAATTTCACTACGTTTGTGTTGTTCTCATGCAATTTTCAGGGCAAAATCAAGTCGCCTACGAGTACTAACAAGAAAGTATCATCAAATCAAGGCCTAACACAGTTAAAAGGGGTCAATTCTAAGGTTCAAGGCAAGCTAGGGTTTCTGGCGCCTCGAACAGTTGCGTCACGCAACTGTTCACACAAGAACAGATGCGTCACGCAACTGTTCATTCAAGAACAGCCGCGCCATGCAACTCCTACCTGCGTGACGCGACTGTTGACGCAGGCGCAAACACAAAAAAAGGCAGTTTATCTACTACAGCTACAGATCTAAAGCAGAAAAAACAACAAAATTAAGGAAACTCCGTACCCGGCAACGGAAGAAGCTGCAACGGCCACGTCCCGGGGGTCAGCGGATTTCGGCTCACCGACACCGGCTCGCCATCGAACGTTGGGATATCGGGTAGGGCCCCGAGAGTCTCCATCTCTCGAGTGTAGGGGAAAGCAGGGATTTCAGGAAGCTGAGACATCTTTTTCAGTTGAAAGTTTAGAGAATTTTCAATTGCTTAGGGTTTGTGAATAAGTGAAACTGAATCGGTTATGAAGAAAATCACTTATAGTAAATATCTGGGCCCAAGCCCATTTCTTCAAGCAAAGGGCCCAAGCCCATTCTTCCGAGCCTAAAAGGACCGATGGGCCCATCACCTTCTTTCAACGCCCAATAAGCCCGTGCGGCCCGTTACCTCTTTCCGAGACCAGCAGGTCCACACGGCCCATTTCAACGGCCCGCAATGGTCCGCTTCGGCAATTTAACGTCGATGCACGGCACGTACACTTCAGCGATTTTTATCTTCTCACCGCACAGGGGGCAGAAACATCAAATTGCTAGATTACCCTCAGGTAAGTTTTCTTTCGACCACTATATCATAAAAGGTGTACTTGAAAATGCAGATAACAAATCCTCTGTTAAATCATTTATGCCAAAATTTCTGCATGGGAACATGTGATGTTCCAATATGTTTCTGACAGAAGGCAAGGTCTGTTCGTACACGGACATTGCTATTTTTCTTGTGAACAAATTTTTCAGGCCAACCGGTGATGGTTTTTCGAAGCCGATAGGTCTTACTGATTAGTGATGGTGCATTGTGAAGCTAGTCAGAACAATTTCAAAACAGTGATGATGTATTGCGAAGCTGTTTGAAATTTCTTCCCCAGTCAGTGATGTTGAGTTGCGAAGTTGACCAGGGTAAAATCCACATCTTTCGGGCCGATCAAACCGAGCCTTGAGGATGCCTTTTCAAAATCGACTGGAGCCGACAAAGCCGACCCAACCGAGATGAGGAGGTGGCCAGATCAAAGCCTTTTGAGTCGATCAAACCGAGCTTCGAAGACTTTGTTACCAAATCAACATTTTCGAGCCGATCAAATCGAGCTTCGAAGATGTCTCTTCAGATTCTGTGGAAACCGACTAAGCCGATCAAACCGAGCTGAGAAGGTGACCAAATCTTCAAAACCCTTCAGGCCGATCAAGCCGAGCCCCGAAGGTGTCTTCCAAGCCGATCAAACTGAGCTTTGAAGTCATTCACATGTTGGATGGAAACCGATGAAGCCGATCAAGCCGAGCTTAGGAGGTGACCAGTTGATTGATTCAGCATCTTTCCAAGTCGATCAAACCGAGCTTCGAGAGGATTGCCTGATAGAAGGCGCATCAATGGACCACTTTAACATTAATCGTTTATACAATTAATGATAAAATGGGGGGGCAAACTGTTGACGCGTGATTTTATGCCTCCACCTGACCCGATGATGATATGAGGACAAAGGATAAGGTTTCACAATAAACCGGAAGTGTTTGAACCAAAAATTGAATCAAACCGCCCAAAGGAGCCTGACCCGTGTTAGGGCTGCGTCACGCAGCTAGTACCTGCGTGACGGCACTCTTAGCTGCGTCACGCAGCTCTAACAGGACTGACACCTCTGGCGCGCGCCCGTGCAACGGCCTGCACTGTTTGTATGGATACGCGGCAACTGTACGAAAAGTAAGTCGCGTCACGCAGGTTTACGGGTGCGTCACGCAGCTTCTACCCGCGTGACGCGACTGCTCTGTTGCCCTAGCCATATAAATACAACATTTTACAGCAAAAACGGGACTTTTGGCACTTTTGACACTTTGCTCTCATTTTCCTCTAAGAAATACAACTTTCTGAGTTTAGGTATCTAAAAAAAACGACTAAAGCTCTTTCTCAAGAACTCCACTGAGCAAAATTGAGGTAGATCAAGTCATAGGTATTTAGATTTAAGATCAAAGAAAGATAATACAAAAAGATAAAAAAGAGGAAAAGAGAGGAAAATAATTTTATTTTCGTGAAAGAACTTGGTGATTGCGCTCCTGGGATTGTGAAACATTATCTCCAAAATCAATATCAGCGTATGCAATCCTCAAATCTGAGGGCTAGGTAACGATTCTAACTTTTCTTTTTCGTTTTTTAGTATTCTATCTCTTAAAATCTCATTTTCACATTGTTTGGTTGAATTGTTATTGATAAAACGCAAGTTTGACCATTGTTGAACTCTTTTGGGTTGGTTTTAATCACTTTAAACAAAAAGAACACGTAAAAAGGGAAGGTTTGAAAGGTAGTTGTGGACCAGAGCAGCCGCGTCACGCAGCTACTACCTGCGTGACGCGACTGTTCGTGTCCAAAATCCTTTATTTTGGGTTAGACCACCTGCGTGACGCAGCTGTTCGCGTATTCAGTTTTTATTTTTTTTTTTATACTCTGTTTAGTGTTTCATTGTAAATAAATAATCAATATGTCTGAGTGTTTTAAATAAACTATGAATAGCTCCGCCACGTAGCTAGAAGTTCCGTCACGCGACTGTTCTTGATAGAACAGCTGCGTGACGTGGCTGTTCTAGTCTACAGGATCATAACTAGAGTTCCATCAATAAGAGACAAGAGTTGCGTCACGCGCCTATTCTTCGTAGGACAGTTGCGTGACGCAACTGTCTCCCAGTTTTAATTTACTTTTGTTATTTTATTTTAACTCCACGTCATTAAGTAGATTTTAATCCTAATCCAAGAAATGGTCAATTATGGGCAAATTAAGTTTTGATCAAGCAAAGTCAATTAATTATTGATGATTATGAGATTTTTAAGATTTTATTTCTTATCGTTTATTATTAATTACATTACTAAATTCGGTTTGTGGCCCGCCTTTAACCATAAGGCAAGAGCGGGTCTTTTACTTTATTTGATATGTATTATGGATGGATGATGGATGATATGATTTATCTGTGATGAATGCAATGAATGAATCAAATTGGGACGGCTAATTAATTTTCCACATAGGAACTCGGTTCGATTTATTCGAGTTGGGTTTAAACAATTCGGTTTTTTTTCTAAAATAAAATCAAATTAGAAATCATAGGTTAAAAGAGGCCGGTTTTCTGGGCGTCGGCTTCCAACGGGCCGACGTACCCAATTCCCTTACCTAGAACCTCATTGGTTCGCCTGACCAGTTTTTCTAAATAAAAGGCGTTGAATAAAATGGGTTAAAATGGAGTCACTTTTACGAAATAAAAAATGGAAACGGTCCCATTGCCGAAAAAATGGGTGGCGACTAAAAAAGATTTATAAGACCGATTTATCGGCATCGCATATCCAAAGAGGCTTTTATCACCATTTTCCAAAATAAACACACAACAATAGACCCATGATTTTCTCTGGGGGGGAAAACACAAATGAAAATATGTTAACAAACATTATTCAAACTCAAAAGTATGTAATTTAAATAGGTTTAGACTAATCAAAAGTTGTGATACATTACAGCAGATGCAGAGGACTTATTATGACCATAGTATGTGATCGTAGAGCAATAGTTAGACTACTTGATCTTATAATTCATCCAAATATAATAGATTTTTCTAGTATTACGCAAATCCAATTTATGATTTTTAGTGTTTTAAAACTATCAAAATTAATCTATATACCAACCCCCAGTAGTGAAAAATTTTAAAATTTAAAGGGTTTTAAAGAGCAAATTATTTGAACGGTCAAAAATTTAGGAGGATAAAAATATAATAAATTTTTAAATTTTAAGGATTAAAAATTAATTTAACTTATAAATTCTGTAATTAAATATTTTAACAAATTCATAATTTTATAATCAATGATTAAAATGAAGAATTATGCAATTAGATGTGATTTGATTGGTCTTTTCACTAATGTGGAGAGTAGAGATCTCAAATTTAAGTTCTGTAGACCATAAGAATTTTCACCAATTTGGTAAGTTAAGAGGAGAGATACCCTGTGTTTATATCGACTCATTTTAAGGAATGTACATACAACTAGGTCCAAGAAGAAATTAGTGAATACTTTACGAAAGAGGGGCTACTTGCGCCTAAACGCCCTCACTTGTAAACTGTAAATACTATAGGAACTGTACAAACTGTAGAGCTAATAGGACTGTAGATATTCTAGAATATTGACTTTTCTTGAAATACATTCTTCAAACTCCTATAAATAATACTGTTGTAAATGACACGAAATCTAATAAATACAACCCCAATACTAAGCATTTATTCTATCCCTTACTAAAATTTCTCTCTCTTCTCTATCTCCTAGTCTTTTCCCCTCCTCTCTTTTTGTTTACCTCTCCCCCTTTCTTTTCAAATTAACAAGCCCATAATCCGTTAATCCAACATACTCATAGCCCTCTACCAAAAGGCATTTTGATATTGCATTCCCAATGAACCCTAACTTATTCTGGATCGAACATCCTATTTTGTAGTTTGCTTTGTTATTTCAATTCATTAAGACTTATGATGAATGAAAAAAAATGAGAAATCATGCATTAATAAATTTCATGAACTAAAGTAGCTAATTCTGAAACAATAATGACTAAATTTATTAAAACAAATAGACCTGTTAAGAAAGTTTATTAATCAATCTATGCATACATATTTGATTCAATTTTTAGAGGAAGAGAGTTTCAAGATTCAATGGAATTATTATAATAAAATTATCAAATTTAAATCTATAACCCTTTTTTTTTCTTTCATAGGCGGCCATCGGTGAGTTCTCATTGATGGTCTCACTCCTTTTCCTTCTTTGTGTTTTATTGAAATGATCCTCATATTTGTGCCGTTTACAAGCAGATTTGAATTATTGTTGTCTATGTATTGGAGATTATTG
The DNA here is from genome assembly GCF_041381405.1 of Jatropha curcas. Lineage (NCBI taxonomy): Eukaryota > Viridiplantae > Streptophyta > Magnoliopsida > Malpighiales > Euphorbiaceae > Jatropha > Jatropha curcas. The sequence goes on along the minus strand of NC_143152.1, from coordinate 18,423,800 downwards.
TTACTCATATCTCGAGATTTATTTCCAAATCTAGTCATTTTGACAATTACTGATTTTATTGTGTCACCATTATGGTGATTTTACTTATGGTATTTTGTATTTGGGCAGTTATGTAGAAAGAAATGCAGAGCTCCTCTCTAATAGAAAGAAGAAATTTGAAAATGATAAGATTAGATTTGTAGAAAGACCATGAAGTCGAATAATGACTATAAATAACCATCAAGTGGAGCAAGCAACCGCCTATGGCACATGTATTTAATAACCATCGATTCAATTCGAACCTAAAACGGCCCGAAAAATCCTTTTCAAAAATTTTTCATTTAAAAATATAATCATAAAACCTAACCAATGAAATCAAACGAAAAATATTTTTATTATTACTAAATCGGACCCATAAACCAGCTTGAATTTTCTGAAAACCAAGTGAAAAACTCGAAAACCAAGCAAATTGAGCCAAATCATTGAATCAAACCAAACTAATTTGAATTGAACCGGAATGATCTAGAAATCGACTTATCTCTTTCTTTTCCTCTCTTCTTCTTCTTCTTCCTCCTCAAGCGTATAGTAGCCCCTTCTCCTCTCTCCCTCCACGGTTTTCGACCACCGCACGATGAGGGTGAGTGGCGATCGGTTCCCAGAGCCTCACCGATCATTTTTTCGGCCTCCTTTCACGCGAAAGGAGTCCCCAATGGTGCAAAACAGGGCTGTCACCTCCGATAACTCCCCACCTTTGATTTTTCAATATTTAGTTCGATTCAAGCGGCGAATGGCTTCAAGGTGAGCTCTGATCAAATCCTCTCTCTTGTGTGAACAATTTCCATCCAAGAAACGACTGTTTTGGTGGAAGGAATTGAAAACATCATGGACGGTGGCGTGGAGAGGACTGTGGTGGTTGATCCGGCCAAACAAGTCATTACCTCCTCAAAACGACACTATATCCGGCTTCCACCAACGATTTCGAGCATTTTGGTGTGCGAATTGCAAAATTCTGGGCAAAAGTCTACTTTTCGGCCACTGTGGACGGCGGCGATGACGGCGGTCCGGTGACCGGCTGGCGAGGCACCAAGGGACAGAATTTTCCTCTCTTCGCGAGGATCGTGGAATCGTCGCCCAAATTTCAACTGGTATGCTCTAAGGCCCTGTTCCTAATTTTGGTATAAATTCCATATTTAAGTTTATTAGATAAGTTAGTTGATTTCGAATAAATAGCTAATTGAAGGGCTGCGAAATATTAGGTTGAAGTTGTGAATTAATTGAAGAATTTTTAGGAGAATGTGAACCTAGGATACAATTATTAGAAGTTGTAATTATATTAGATTATGAGTATGTTATTAAAATCACTATTTGCCTTAATTAAATACAATTAATTTTGAAACTTTACAATTTAAGTCCTTTAGAATAATCGTTGGTAATCGAAATGTGAAACATAAATTGGAAACAATTAATTAGATGATTAGATAACCATTAGCCTAAAACTAGTTGGTTATGCATGAGAAAAGCAAAATGAATGCTTAATTGGTTAAGGGTGGTTAGGTGCATAATTCTAATAAGCTTATAATTTAATAAATAATCTTATATGGTTAGTGAATATGTATTAGTTGTTATTAGAAACTGAAACATGTGTATTATATCTAGATGATTATGTAGATCTAAAATGATATATTATAGCAATCGTAATGATTGGTATTATCGTTGGGACATGATTGGAGGAAGATTGGATTTTTGAGTTAATTGAGTGCCCGACTGATGGGCTGTGTAATTTGAGTAAATGATTAGATGAATGATTATAGTTATGGCGGATGAGATGAGTTGATGTGATTTGTCCAATGGATGGACTTTGAAAATTTGTTATTGAATTATGGTTTGATCAAATTCTAGGGAGATTCTGTCGAAATTTCGATAGAACCTAGGTTAGTCTTAATCAATAATTAAATTAGTTGATTTATTAGATTAATTCTTTAACTTAATACATAATAAATATAGTTTTCTAATTATATTGTTAATAATAATAATAATAATATTATTATTATTATTATTTAGTTATTTAATTATTTATTTATTTTCGGTGGATCAATTATTATAATATGTTGTTGATTACTATTTCTCTATTTAATTATAATTAACTATGAATGTCTACTTGTGTATTTGCATCATGTTAATTAATTATTTGCTATGCTTGCATTTAATTGCAATAATTGATTAATTGTGTTGTGATACTGCTATGCCTTGTATGTGTGGAGTTGGGATGAAGTGGGTCACCATGAGTTTGTGAGGGCTGTCTACGATACCGTCGGCCATATATGAGGAGATCGGAGTCCCCGTGTGCATCTGATGATATGGATTTTATGGAAACCACATGGTGGCCTCCTGTTGGTATGAAAAATAAAAGAGAGAATGGAAAAATAATGAGAGGGCTAGTCAAGTGAGGATTAGACCGGTCGACCATGTATGAGGATCGGCTCCCTGGTGCACACGTTATGAGAGGATGGGCCATATGGGAGGACAGCTCATTGGGAGTTTCGGTGACGCTACTGACTAATTTCCACGTGATGTGATTATGTGAAGATATTAATAATTACGAGTGCTGTTGTTGTGCCATTTGTGGGACTGCCCGCGTGATCATATAACTAGTCGGATGACTAGATTTAATTATTTACACATTCGTGTGAATGCACGTGTCGTGCAATAATTATTATTCATTAATAAACTCACATCTCTTTTGTTTAATCTTTCAGGAAGTAGCTTTTTCCTGAATCCCAGCTAAAGCTTTGCTTCTTTCACTGTTAGAAAAGAATTCTCTAATTTTAATATTAATTCATTAAATAGATAAATGTATGGAAACTTATCTATATATATCTGTTAGTGAACTCCGCAGTTGTAGGATTTGTATACCTTTAGTCGTGTATTAATATAAATGGAATAATTCTGTGAGCCCATATTATAAATATGGTATATTGTAAGTTGGGCTAATTTGTAAATGTTGAAGATGTTATAATTTGGGGGCCGAATTATAATATGAATATGAGGTTTATTTTCGCATAACAATATGGGCTTAATACTTAGAATTTACATTGATAAAATTGAATTTTTTTTGTTAGGCTTACTACAGGCCTCGGAGGCCTTAAACTTATCTAGGTTCTAGTGCCGGTCCAGCCCATAGTTTTGGGTCGTGACAGAACCTAAATCGAAGCGTACTATAAATGAACCAAAACGGACATTAACCGTTAGTTCAAGGCCGATTAAGTTTCATATGAATGTTAAAATCTGAATCTGAATTCACCCTAAACCCGCGGTTAACAGACGGTTCCGATCTGGTTTGACCTAAAAATTCTATTTTTACTTTCAAAATTATAATCATCTAGCCTATTCTATAGGTCTCCAAATTTTTACTACATGATACACTTAAGAGTTTTTTTTTTTTTTTTTTTTGAAAAATAAATTTTACTTAAAAAGTTAAAAATTTTAAAAAATAAAATGGTAAAAGAAATTAAAATATTTAGTCTAAAATTATATTATTTGATACAAATAGGAGTTTAAATTTTTTTTTCATTTAAAATTTTTTACTTAGTTCAAAATTACATTGTTTGAAGCATTTTTAAAATTTTTTTAACAATTTATTTAATTATAATATTTTAAAAAAATAAAATGATAATTTATTTAATTATTTTATAAAATTAATTAATTTTATTTCTTATATGAGTATGAGTCATTTTAAAAGCTATTTAAAATAAAATTTATCAATATCTTTTAAACTTATATCAATTTTTTTTTGAAATAAAGATTTACTCTTGGAACCAAAATTTTTTTTTTGAAAAAAAAAATAATAGACATCACCAAAAACTATGATCAGAATTGCGTCAGATTCGACCTGAACCGAAATTGGACCAGATACTCTGTCATGCCTACATGTATTATGCTCTATCATCTCAATTAGATATTTTGAATCAAGTTTGCATTTTTTTATTCTTTATATAACTGATGTATTATTAAACTTTCTACATAAAAATATAAAAACCTATTGATTTGTATCCCATATATATACATGATTTCCTCTTATTGAAATTTTCAATTTTAATTTCTTCTCACAAAAAATTAGAGGAAGAAAAAAAAGAAAAGAAAAGACATCGAGTCACTACCTCAATTAGGTCATTTTTTTAATCTAAATTAGCTGTGAATATTTAATTTATTGGTTCAGTTTCAATAGAATTGAAATAATACAAATTGAACAAACTAAGTTTTCGTGAAGGAAAATCAATCTAAATGGAATTATTCCTATATTCGAATTAATTCGATTTGGTTTAATTTAATTCAATTTTTGAATTAAATTAGTTTAGTTCTTAATATTTTCAGGTTTTTCGATTTTATATAAAATCAGTCAAAAAAAGAATTTATTAAAATAAAAAATCAAATCAAAATTCTTAAAAATCAAAGCGAATGGTTCTGCATTTTCGATGTTTTACTCTGTTGGCTTAATATATAAATTCAACCATGATGATTCAACTTTTTGATGCATTGAAAACTTTAATTTATAAAATTATATATATTAAACACTTTTTTTCATTCATTTGACATCGCAACTTATAAAATTAGATCAAAACACTTACTGAATAATTAAAAAATATAAAAATTATCATTTTAAAAGTTATATTAACCAAATATCAAATCAATATTTTATATAAAAAAAAGTAAAAAACCTAAAATATTTATTGTTTTTAGTGTAAGAATGTTTGTGGTCTTAAACTTTAGGCACCAGGTTTTTTTTTATCAAAACATGGGGGTTAAATTATGTATTCCTGGACCCACATTTAAATTGCAACCACCTACGCGTCCCTTTCTATAAAAATAAATAAAAAATAAAAAAATAAAAAAAAAGCAAAGGCAACTACAGGAACCATATGAAAAATAAAAAATAGACCATTTTTTAAGGGGAGAAGAACCAATAACAATATCACAACTTCCTAGTAGTACATGAAAGAAAACTCAGAAAAGGAAAAAAGAAACAGTAGCGAAGGAAATTAGAAACGCAGTCTTCTCTTACAGGATTCAAGTGGTAATATTGGTGATGGATAAAAGAAATAACATCCCATTTCTCTGACAGTCTCTTCAATAATGTCTCTGAATATATAATCTTGCAAAGCCAAACCTATTCTCCCAATTTCTCTTCTCTGGCCCCAAGCAATGTCCCTACAAACTTCATTTACACTATCTACCATGGCCTTACTACTCTTCCATGGAGGCGAAGAAGCTAACTTCTCATCACTCCTTTCTGGAATAATTTCTGTTTTGTTTCTCTCAAATAAACTTATGTTGATGATATCCTCTTCTCCTGGCTTCCTTTTCCGTTGCTGTTGTGCTCGCCCTGAACGCAAATGTTCAAATATATGTATATATTATGTTCACACACTGATAACAACTTTAACTTTTGATCTATTTGTACTCGCATGACTTTTTTCTTTCCCTTGTTTGCAATTAACAGTGAAAATGATTATAGCTTAACATCACCATCAATAATTCCTTTTTTCTTTTGCTTGTTTATTTGACAGAGGTTTTTAATGGCAGAAGTAGTAACAGTAGAAAAGGATGAAGATGATGATGATGGAGAGGTTTTTTTTTTTCTTTTTTAAAAAAAAAAAAAAATCAAAGATTGATGGTAAAAATGACACTTTCTTATATATGGAAGATTAAATCCTTTAACCGGCTAATAAAATAAGAACTTCTTTTTAATGTATTTACCAAAAAGACAAGTCAAAATAATAACTAGGGTCAAATATATAAATATAAATATATATATATATATATAATGTCAATTTTAAATAATTATTTAAAATAAGTATGTAGACAAAAATCCATATAGACATATGTATACACATGCACACATGGATTCACATTAGCTTAATATTGTATATAGCATAATTACATTAAACTGCCCCTATAGTTTAATGCATTATTTTTTTTTTATAATAATGCAATGTTTATTTAACTGTTATATATGTACAATTGTGTGGATTTTATAATTTCTTTTTTAATCATAAATCATATAATTTGTTATTCTTATCATATGATTTGTGTTGGGTTATATGTCAGATTTGTGGACCAAAAGACCTAATAACCAATGTTTATAATGAATCATTCATCTTTTTCTTTTAAATTTATTTTTCTTAGGCAGTGTTCCGAAACAACTATTCCACAATAAGTTTTTAAATAACTTTTAGTTTTTTTACTAGTCAAAACACTACAACATTTTTTTTTTAGTGTGTTCATCATTTGAACTAACTATTAGAGGTTAAAATAGCATTTTATAAAAAATTAACCCATATAACGTTTAACTTTTAGCATTTTATGAAAAATTACTCAAATAACTAATAACTGCATGCTACTAAACAACTAATAGCTACCAAAACAACTAGATTCTTAATATAAAAGTTTGCTTGTACATCTCACAATTATATAGTTTTTTTTCCTTAAAAGATTTTGTACTTCAAATTTATTAGTTATTTGTAAATTTATCAATTTCATTTAAATATAACTAACTATTGAATTGAAGATAAAAAATTAATTTTTATTTATATCAAACATAACCTAGATTTGCAAATAAATTCCAAATAAATGACAGAAAAAAAAAAGAAAAAGAAACAATGCAAGAAAGGAAGATTGGGATTAAAGTCATGAGTGTGATGTGCTTATTACATGTGGGGGACAGAAACCTGGTGGAAAAAGATTTCTGCCAACTAAAGCCATAAAGTTGGGTTTTCTTTTCCTTTGTGATTATTATTGTTTTGGTAAGTCTCTCTTTTCTCTCTCTCCTTTGACTGTGTCATTTGAATTGCCAGTGTACTATATATTTAGAGGTTGTGGTCCACCTAACAAGAATGATTACTTTTTAATAAAACAAAAATTCTAGTAATTGTAATAAGTTAACAAAAACTAATTGTAAGGTTAATGGAGTTGTTTGCTTTTACAGAAAAAGAAAACAAAAAGAAGAGAAAGGAAAAGCAAAAATGGACGTTCTTCTTTTCTTGTTTATTTTATTTAGCTGTAATCGTTCTCATTATAACAGTTTACATATATGATGGTGTCTCAACTCAACCGAATATGCTATCATTGTTGACTTGGAATCCTAAACAATGGCCACCAGTGCTTTGCCCATTCCATCATCATATCATTTTTAATTAATTCTTTATATAATTTACATTGATAGAACGTTTCACAAAATTTATATAATTTAAATTTCATAATAAAATTTTTATTTAAAAAAAATTCACATTCCATTACTGTTGGATTAAAAAATAATTTAAAATAAAGTTAGTTTATTTTTTGACGTTAGTAAAAGATAATGGAATTGAGAAATTTCATGTCAAATGTGAGATTTCTTTCTAATTCAAAATTATTAATTTGAGACTATATGATAGAATCTATTAAGTTTCTTACACTTATTTTTTAGATTTATTTTTTGTATATGATATACTTACGGTTTTTATTTGTCCTTCGATGGATGAAAAGGGAGTGTTGCTACTGTTTGTTTCTGTATTTTAAGTTAATCTATATTGGGTGTGGGTTCATATTTTTATTTAACTTTTTTAGGATAGGATAGAGTATATTGGGGAAAAGCTAATGGTTTGGCTGTAGTAACTAGTGAGTATTTTTAACATATCTTCATTTTCTGTTTAATTCTTAAATGAAAAATTCTCCTTATAAAAAAATGCATGAAATATTTAAATTCTGTAACTAAAATTCTACATTGTGGTTCCAAACCACCTATATATTTCTTGTTTTTGCTTATTTTGAATCCCCATTAATTATGTGTAGTGCTTATGGACCTACACATGGACCAAACCACCTCTATATTTCTTTTTCTTTCTTTCTTTCTTTCTTTCTTTTTTTCTTTTTTTTTTTTTTTTTCTTCTAGAGAAGAGGCTTAAGGTTTGTAGTTGAAAAGAAACTAATGGGTTAGATGCCTGGTTCTATGTCTCTAACCTGAAAACCGTTACACATGAGAAAAAGACAAAGCATTTCAGCTTTATGAAAAAAATCCAGTCAGGCTTCAGGACGAAGGAATTAACAGACAATCTAATTCATTTTATCACCAAAAAAGAAAAAAGAAAAAAGAAAAAATAGTCATAAACCAAACAAAACTAGCATTAAATTGCCTTTGTAGTTTTATACTAAAGATTTGTCTGTGTTTTCTTGCAATTGGGCTTATCTTTCTATGCATGCATCTGTAATAGATAGATACGCTCAAAACAAAAGACAAAAGCAATTAATTAAAAAAAAAAATTGAATGAAACGACAATACTAACCATTTGCAGTGCAGTTGTTGTGACGTTTTGAGTAACTGCAGAAAGAAGTGAAGTCGTCCACCATTGAAAGAGTACTTCTCATACTCATGGATATGGCTTCCAACTGATTCCATTTTTCTTTTCTTGTTGTCATATGGTAATACAGTTTCTCAATCTTACTATTGCCGTTTGTAGTGTTGCCACTCACGCTCTTCACCACCTCAATCATCTTCTTTAAACTCTTTAGATCCTGGTCGCATTTCTCCAACGCTCCTAACAGTCTCCGCCGTTTCTCCTCCACCGCTGTTTCTGCCGTTGGAATTTCACTCAGTCCCATCAACCTTGCTATCAGCGCTGGCGGAGAACGGTAGTTGTCGGCTGAGATTCTCATCTCTACCGGCAACGTTGGACTTTTCGGAACCACGTCGCCTGACGATTTCGGGAGATCAGTGCTACTTTCTTGTGGTGGAGGAGAGCCGACGTTCTTTTCTTGCTTCTTTCCTGGAAAATATCTTATGTTAGCAGAGAAAGGAAAAATAGTTTTTGATTAAATTAAAAAATGAAAACAAAAAAAGGAACAAACCGGAAGTGATGAATCTTCGGCGATTATGATATTTGCAAACGAAGCGAAAAATTCCAGACATGCAACCGATGCTCTTGGCACGCACATTTTCCGGTGCTGGAGAAATTTCCCGGTGGGAAGACGATGAAGGCAGGGGATCTTGTTTGTTCATCTCCCTTGCTATCTTTCCCCGTCGCTCTTTCTCTATGTCATGAACTGAAGTTAATTAAACTAGAAAGATTATAAATATGCTTTCCTCTATGTCTGAAGTACACGTTTATGTTTTTGCAAAAAGTGAACACGGAGCCTTTTCTAGGGTTAGGACTAGAATAGTAAAATCCTCCCTATGCACACTCAACTTTTATTTTTACGTATTAAATACTTGAATTTATAAAATTATACCAATTAAATATTTCAACTTATAGAAATTATTATATCCAACACTCAAAATTCTAAATTAGATCGATTAAACTTTAATTAAATAGTTAAAAAAATGTGAAAATTATTGTTCCAAAGATTACACATTGAGTTAATATATATCTTGCACATAAATGTCAAAACTACTAAAAGAATGTTATTGCTAGGCAAAATGCATAAATCCACCCATGTACTTTATATAAAAATCTTGTGACTCTTAACTTTACGAGGAACCTATTATGCATTTAAAGTGATATATTTGATGACATTGCATACTTCTTCATACTAAAAATAATAGTTTTTTTTTTAATATATTTAGGTTTCATGTGCAAAATATTTATTTGATGTGTGGTTAGTGCACCTTTTAGAACAATAGTTTCAGATTTTTCAACAAATTTAATAAGTGTTTAATTAATCTAAATTTTAAAGTTAGAGTATTTAATAGAAAAAATTTTGCAAGTTGAAATACTTAATAGATACAATTTTATAAGTTAAGAGTTTATTAGATCAAAATAAAAGTTAATGGTGTCACAAGATTTTTTTGTGTAAAGTACATGGGTTAATTTATGCATTTCTCCGTTATTCCTAGTATATAGAGGGATGTAATGCTCGCAAATTCGTAACTTTAGGGGAAGAATAATAGGTCATTCCAAAGTTTGGGATGCCACAATTTTTTTCTTTTTTATGAAGTACATGGATATATTTATGCACTCAGCCTTTTTATTGGGCTCAATTTATGATTCAATTTTGATTTTAGTAGAACAAACTTACATTTATTTGGTTTAGTTTAGTAAAATCATAAGCTTAAAAATACAAAAAAAAAAAAAAAAAACCGTAAATGTTAAGGGGAGGACAACTCCTATCATATAGCCACCAATGTTATTTCAATATTGATCCTCTTAATGAATAAAAAATGTAAAAAAAAAAAAAATTCAGCTCAAAATAAAATTTGAACCAAACTGATACAGCTTAGTTCAGTTCAAATTAGTTTAGTAAGGTAGATAAATTTGATTCGATTTTATTCATATGAAAATTTGATTTATTCAGTGTTTATTGATTTAGTATAATTTACTCTTTCTACAGTAGTACATCATAGATTGTTATCATTTATTTATTTAAAATAAAATTAATATTTGGGAGATTGAACATGTCTATTTTAAAAGTGACTTTATCTTATTACTGAAATGACCCGGAAAATTTTTTTTTAAAATTATTCATTTAAAAATTTAATTGTAAATTTCAACCAATGAAATCTAACGGAAAATAATTTTTTATGCTGCGAATCAAACCCGAAAACTAAATTTAAACCATCAACCTCGGTCCAAAAACATGTAAATTAGTTGAAAATCAAACCAAAACCCATGGTTTGGACCAAACCGAACTTAAATTGAACCCAAATCACTCCAGAAGTCCCTAGTATATGGCAAAATTATTTTTGGGTCCCATTTTCTCTCCTCTCTCTCGTTCTTCTCTCCTTATCGCACGATAGCCCCCTCCCCCATACACCCTCCATTTTCTGACCACCAGCCTTGGAATCCGGCAGCCAAGCACTGAAACTTCAAGTGCTCGACGAGAGGAACCCATCCATGGTCTCCATTCACGCAGAAAATGCCTGAAGCAAGAGAAATTGCGCTCGAAAGTGTTGCACCCTACTAATTCCTTTTTTTGGCGATCCACGCCGTTTCTAACAGTTTTAGGCGAAGGACATGCAACGATCGATTCAACTCACTCGTGCGAACATTTCCCCTCCATTGAATTCGATGATGGAGCTTGTATGGTGGAAGCGCCATTAAAGGGTGATGCAGCGGCTATTGAGCTTAATTTCGATCAACTGGCTCACCAAACTTGTAGACGATGGCTTTGAGCTCCTTGTAAGATTTTAAGTGTTTTGGTGTAAACCTTGTGAAAATTTGACATAGATCGTGTCACGCCCGACTCTAATCACCAGAGGAATTGTCCGTTTTGGATCAAGCCAAATCCCCCATACAAGATTGGCAGGATCCACACGGTTTTATCCCGTAGATGAAATGAGAAACTTCCCAGGAGATCAACCATCCTAGGATTTCTGTTAAGCGAGCACGCTCAACCCTGGAGTTCTTCCAACTCTCCAGCCATTCCACCAAAAGGCGCCTCTAATGATTAGTGTCCCCATTTTCGATATATGATTCGATTCATTTCTGTGTCCCGCGTTCCACTGTCCTAGCTAGCCTGCCATCCTAGAAGCTAGCCAGGAGCTTCGCTCTACCCTCCCTCTTAGGATCGCTTTACCGGGTTGGGATGTCACAGATTAGTTATCCGACCACCGTACACGGTAGCGCCAGTGGAGGTTCGATGACCGGCCGGCGAGTCTCTGGCAAATCCCGAAGAGGCAAAATCATCTTCTCCTCACGCGGATCGTGGAATCATAGTCCGATTTTTGATTGGTACGCTCTAAGACTTAGTTTCTCATCTTTGGTATAAACTCCAAATTTAAAATATAAGTTGATCGGGATTAAATAATTAATCGAATACGATTCTTGTTAGGGAACCTCGATAGATAAATACACTTAATTCTAAAAATTTAGAATACAAGTCATTAGAATAATTATTATGAATAAATTATTTAATTTTCGACGCATAGTGTAGCTAGGTAATTAATTTCCAACCAATCTCAGTATATTTTATGAATTCCTTGTTGATTAATAAATTTGTTAGACTGTGGGCTATAAGTTTAAGCTAGAATTTAGGATTTCTAAGAAATGGCAGCTACTACGGGACTGTTTTTTATAAATTTGGACTAATCAAGACCAAGTATGAGTGTATTTTACTTTTCTTTAAGATGATATGAACTAAGTCTATATTGGAGGTAAAAACAAGTGTTTCATAATTTGTTGTAAATATTAGAGTTCTAATGATTAAGATGGAATAAAGTGAGAATTATTTTATAATTGCAACATGTATTTTGTTAATCTCTTGAACTATGGCTTTTAATATTGAGTTTAAACTTTTTGAAAGTGAGTTTGTTGAGCAAGAGTAACAAAAGATAATCGTTAATTGTTGGTATTGTCGTGTAAAAAAGGATGGGCATTTGATTTGATTTATTGCCTGATGAATAGGTTGTGTGGATTGAATGAATACATAGAGAGTACTTGACATTATCTTAACAGGTAGAAAGTCCTATTTTAAAGTGAGGTTCTACCGAAATTTTGATAAAATCTACGCTAGTTATATTTAATGATTAGGTTAATAAGTTTATTTAGAATAATTCTTTAACTCGATATATTTAAAATAGAGTACTTTATTCGATTCAATTCTCTCCTCTCCTTCGAATGTCATTTCATTTAGATCGCTCTAGTTTGTTCACTGCTTTAATAGGTTAGGACAAAAAATTAGAGTGTTTTTCCCATCTAGCAATGTAGGTAATAATAAATAGTATTTACCATTTGCATCATACATAAAATCATTTCTATACAGAGCTTTGTCTTTAATTAATTATTTATTATTATTAATATTATTTATATATTTATTTGAATTAGTATATGAATGTCTATTTGCGCTCTTGCATGAAAATTTTTAATTATTTATTATGCTTGCATTTAATTGCATTGTTTGATTATTTGTGTTGTGACATTTATTTGCCTTGTTTGCATGGAATTGGATGAAGTGGGTCACCATGGGTTTGTGAGGGCGATCTTCGATACCATCGGCCATGTATGGAGAGATCGGTGGCCCCGTGTGCATTTGATAATATGGATTATATGGAAAATCACAGGGTGGCCTCCTGTTGGTATGGAAAGAAAAGAGAGTATAAAAAAAATGAGAGGGCTGATCAAGTGAGGATTAGACTATTCGGCTATGTATGGGGAATCGGCTCCCTGGTGCACATGTCATGAGAGGATGAGCCATGTGTGAGGACGGCTCATCGGGGGTTTCGGTGATGCCACTGACCAATTTCCACTTGTGTGATTACCTGAAGGTGTAATTACTTGTGGATGTTGATGTTGTGCCATATGCTTGACCGACTGTGTGTTCATTTTAGTACTTTAGGAAGCATTTCATGTGAATGCTTGTGTTATGCAATAATTACTATTCATTAATAAACTCGCATTTCTTTTGTTTAGCTTTTCCAGGAATGATACGGATCCGCCATCAATCAACCAAGGAGCTCAAGGGAATATGGAGAATAACATGGGAGATTCATTGGTGCTTCCTAAAAGGGGATTACAAGAAGTCATGCAAAGAGATATGGGGAAGCCATGTTCTTATATTCAAGTCCAAATCACACAAGAGCATCATGATGAGACATTTAACAAGTGTTGTGAGGAACTTGAAGGCATTCCTAGGCTTCTTATGTCGTTAGTGGCATGTGAAGTTGGTGTGCTACAGTTGCACGGCTGTGCCAACTAGCACGCCCCAGACCGTGCACTCTACTGACTCTTTAAGGTGAGAAAAGCCCGCTGCTACAGTGCCCATTTTACTGCGCACGCCCGTGCTACAAGACCGTGCACTCCTCTGACTCTTTAAGTGTGCTACAGTACCATGCTACAGTACCGTGCTACTGCGCACGCCGGTGCTATAAGACTGTGCACTCCTCTGACTCTTTAAGTGTGCTACAGTACCATGCTACAGTACCCGTGCTACTGCGCACGCCCGTGCTACAGTGCCCGTGCTAAAGCGCACGCCCGTGCCAATTAGCACGCCCCAGACCGTGCAACCCACTGACTTAATCGTGTTTCTATGTTTTTATGCTTTATTTAGCTTAGTTCTTTGTTATTTTTGTATGGGCCTTTTGTTAATGGGTCTATTCCATAAGTTAGCCTAATATGTTTAGGTTTTAGTATAAATATTCTCATCTTCTTTGTAAACAACAACTTTTGAGATATTGATAAACTTCATTTGTTCAAGCTTTGCTTGTTCTCCTTGCTTAGAGTGATAGTGAGAAATTGCTTCCTCTAATTGCATTAAGAATTAAGGTAAACTTATCAATTCGTTTGTGGCGTTTATCTTGTTCTTTGCTTGATTATTGGTGTTACCGTTTCACTATAAACGTGGGGTGCCATAGAGCGATTAATCTCGATTATTGGTGTTTCCGTTTCAATATAAACGTGGGGTGCCATAGAGGCGAACTTATATCCCATTCATTTGATTCCCGATCCCGGATCCGCGTCAAGGAAGTAGATTCTTCTTTATACCAGCTAAAGCTCTGTTTCCTTTACTGCAGAGCTAGAAAAGAAATTTCTTAATTTCAGTAATTAATTTATTATATAGTTATACATACGAGAACTTGTTTATATTTATCTGTTAATGAACTATGCAATTATAGGATTGTAACCAACAAATGTATGAGGTTGTTTAGTTATTCATTTATGTGAATGCATGAATCGGTTAGCCCATATTATTAATGTTTTGTATTATAATTGGGCCCAAGCTATAAAGTATTTAAGATGCTAGATTTGAGCCAAAGTATAATATAATTATGAGATTTAGTACGTATGGCTATATGGGCTGATTGTTTGAAATTCATATTGATATGATTGAATTTTAGTGGTTTAGACTTACTATGGGCCTCGGAGACCTTATGCTTACCTGGGCCCTAATGCTGGTCCGACCCATGGTTTCGAGTCGTGAGAATTACTAACTGTTTTTTTTAAGAATAAAATGAATCATTTCATAAAACTTAAAGGACCAAATCCTCCAACACAATATGGTTAATAGAGGAAGGGACTTCCTCTATAAGATATGCTCTCCAACATCAATGGAAAGAACATCTTTAGAAGAGTAAGTGCCATCTTATTATAATCTTTATAAATGTGAGAGCAGCCAAAATAATGGAAAGATTCTGCTAGCATTTCCAATGATTCGATTGAAACCTATTTCCACTTTATGCTATGATTTGCTAGACTAAATCAAAGCAGTCAATCTCAAGAATGATTCATTTGAAACCCATTTGCAACGATCATTGTATTGCAAAGATTACTACCTCTATTTCTGCCTCTTCAGGAGAAAGCATAAGCGACGATTTCTTCAATCCATAATCCATAACTTCTCCCCTCGAGTTTCAAACCATGATGCCAAATCCCACACCAACGTGCTCTTTACCTGTTGCATCTATATCAACTCTGAACAGACTCGATGTAGGAGGAGGCCATGTTCGGTTTCCAGTTTTGCTAAAAATAGTATTAGAACAACATCAGTCCCCTGAAAATCATTTAACAAACACAATGCTTATTACACTATCTCATGAATAGTTAGAACCTTCTTCTGGAAAATAAAAAATTTTCTGGCGCGCCATAGAGACACATAATCATCATCAGAATCTCAGAGTGAGCTACCTCAAAATTCATCAGCCTATCTTGAAACCACTCTTTAAAACCGTTAGCAACTATCCCATCCCTAAGATACAGAGAACATAATAACCAAACCTCCTTAGCTAGCGAACATTTCAACATAACATGAGATACTAACCACATCGAGGACACCAAGGCTCCATCTTAACCCCTCTACACACCAAATTTTGGTTTGTGGGGAGATACTCTTTGCAAGCCCGATAATTGAAGTGTTTCACTTTTATGAGGGACTTTTTGCTTCCACATTCTCCTCCAAAATAAAAGATTATGGTTACCCATTGAGGTTTCTCCTTTAAAGTATTCAAAGTTAGCAAGGGCAATGTAATATGCTGGCATAAGTGAAAAAACTCCACTTTCATTACTTGGCCAAACAAGCAAATCTGTCCATATTCGAGAACCTAACAGAATATTTCAAATGGTGTCGATCCTAGATGGAATAAAATGTTATTTATTAAATCAAATCTCCAAGGGAATCATGATCAATAAGTTCGCTAAAATTAGCATTCACATATAAAATGGAGGGAGACGAGTAGACCTGATATCCTTCAAAAGAAGAAACCTATCTGTCTTTCCAAATCAAAATATTGGCTCCATTGTCCACAAGCTATCTAGAACCTTGTTCAATCAACCGTCGTGCATTACATATGCTTTGATAGATAAAGCTCGGTTGGTAGCTAATTTTGGCTTCTGAAAAGGAAGCTCTTGGGTAATAACGGGCTTTTAAAATTTGGCCTATAAGGGAATCAGTATCTTGACACAATCTCCAACCTTGTTATGCTAATTTGGCGTGATTAAAAGAGTGTAAATCCCTGAATCCTACCCCTCCATCATGTTTCGACCTATAAAGTAATTTCCATATTGCCCAATGAGTCTTTTTTCCATAATTTTTTGACTCCACCAAAACCTCGCCACAAAACCCTCAATCTGGTGGAATATGATAGACCACCACGACGGTCAACGAGGGTGATAGTAAGGAATAAGAAGTATTTGGATTAACTATGTCAATTATTTATTGAGCAACAATTATATTTTTTATTTCTTTGTTGTTTACTTGGTCATGATTCTGTTAACGAATCTGGCTAAGATATCTCCTAAGTGCTGTTAGTAGCCATTAGAATAGGAATAACAGTGGCAACTTCTCCTATTTAAATTCATTGTAGCTACAGCTGTTGAATAATGAAAAATAACCAATGCCTCATATTTTCTTTATTCTTTCTTTTCTGTGGCTTTGACTGGGACCTAACATTGGTATCAGAGCCCGCTTCTATACCCTTTTCCTCAGTTTTTTTCCTTTTGTTCATGGCAACCAACAAAGAACGAATTGAAAATCTAGAATTTGGTCTTGGCCAGCTCCAAGATAATCTGTCAAGAATGCAGCAAGGGCTTAGCGAAGAACTGCAGCAAATAAAGGCAGCTATCACTAAGTTCTCTGAACTCTCAATTCCTAACAGAGACACATCTGCTGGCGCAAGCGATCGATCCAGCCAGAATCGCACCAACCAAGATGACTCTAAAAGCGTAGGAAAGACGTTGTATTCCGCCAAATTAGCAAAATTGGAGTTTCCGAAATACACTGGAGATGATCCCACTGAATGGTTCACAAGAGTGGATCAATTCTTTGAATACCAAGGAACTCCAGATCAAGAAAAGGTGTCCTTGGCCTCTTATCACCTGCGGGGAGAAGCAAACGAGTGGTGGCAGTGGCTTCGCAGGACGTATACCGATGCAGGGACAACAGTAACGTGGGAAATCTTTTCTGACGAATTGTGGTCTCGATTTGGGCCTACCGACTGTGAAGATTTTGATGAGTCCCTCTCAAAAATTCGTCAGACCGGCCTCTTACGAGATCATCAGCGAGAGTTCGAGAGGCTTGGCAACAGAGTAAAAGGTTGGACACAGAAGGCATTGGTTGGAACCTTCATGGGTGGTCTTAAACCCGAAATTGCCGAAGGAATTAGAATGTTCAAGCCGAAAACTCTGAAGGAGGCCATTAGCTTGGCACGAATGAGGGATGAACAATTGCTGCAACAGAAGAAGGCAATTCGTCCATCCTTCCAAACAGGCTCTTCGTCGCCAACTAAGAACAAACCCACTACACCAGTCAAGCGGCTGTCTTGGGAAGAGATGCAGAATCGGAGGGCAAAGGGGCTGTGTTTTAATTGTGACGAAAAATTCATTCCGGGCCATCGGTGTTCTAAACCCCAGCTACTGTTACTTGATGGCGGGATTGATTTTGAGGACGATGAAGATGTCGAGGAGCTTGAAATTTCTTTACATGCACTCTCCGGTTGGTCCTCAGCTGGTACAATGCGTATTGTGCTCCAAATTATGTCTTTTGAACTAATTGCCCTTGTTGATAGTGGTTCCACCCATAACTTTATCAGTGAAAAGATAGCTGAATTGATTAAACTTCCGGTGAAGCCGATTGCACCTTTCCAAGTTAAGGTGGCCAACGGGACTCCATTACTATGCAACGGCAAATTCAAGGACACTTCATTCTCCCTACAAGGTATTCCTTTTGTCGCTACATTCTGTGAATACTCAAATTTTGAGGCTTCTCATGTTGTTGGTGGCATGTGAAACTCTTTAAATGGAGGAAAACACGCTGCTACAGTGCCATGCCAATTAGTTTGACTTTGCTACAGTTAGTTTGACTTTTCTACAGTAACTTTGACTTTGCTGCAGCAACTGTGCAAACAGTCCGGCCGGACCGGAGGCCATTTTGGACATTTACTGGAAATATGTCAATATGGTACTTGAAACGTCCGAAATTTCACGAGGATCGCAGAACCGGTCCCGGAATGATTTTTGGAGGTCGGAAACTCCCAAAAAAGCTCCCGGAGCGAGACATGGTGGCCACCACCAACTACGGCGGCGCCGGCTGCCGGACACGGCGGCTCCTGCTGCCCAGCATGGGCGGCACCTGCCGCCCCACCGCCTGGGCAGCAGCAGCCGCCCAGCATGGGCGGCACCTGCCGCCCCACCGACTGGGCGGCACCTGCCGCCCCACCGACTGCGCGGCACCTGCCGCCCTCCCGGCGGCACCTGCCGCCCGGGACCCGAAAATGGCCTATAAATAGGCCATTTTCAGTCCAATTTTGGCACACCTGTCTGTATTGACGGACGAATCCTTCTCCCTCTCACGCTCCTTGCGTTTTCTTTACCGCTTTTTGCATTTTAATTTAATTTTTATTGCATTTTTATTGTGATATTTGGACATTAAAATTAAACAAATTAAAATTAATTAATATTTCCTAAGCGAGGAGCTTAATCCGGAGTTAAGAAGCGGTCGTCGATTAAATCAGGTATGTAAACAAAACTCTGCCTATTTAATTTTAGCACTTCATGCATATTTCTCTTCTACTCTTAATAATTCTACAATTGCATAAATGCATCCACGTCATTATTTTTGGTAAATAAACTGCCTTAATTAATTTGATTAAGCTTAAATGCCCGGTTAATCAATAATCGTGGTATTAAAGTTTAAATCCGACAATATTGGCTAAAAGAGCCTAGTTAATTAATAACTACGGTTCAATTGCCTTATTTCGAACAAATCCGGCTTAAGCCCAATTAATCAATAATTGTGGCTAAAAGCCTTAATCAATCACGTTTCGACAATAAATTGTGATTAAGCTCGAACGCCCGATTAATCGATAATCGTGGCATTAAAGCCTAATCCGCACATTTTGGCAAACTAATTGCCTAAAACAACATCTTTTGGCCAAAGGCCTAAAATCAACCATTTTTAGCAACAAATCGCTTAAAATCAATCTTTTGGCAAAATGCCTTAAAATCAACATTTTCGGCTTAAAACCGTAAAATCAACCATTTTGGCGACAATCGCCTAACTCGCACATTTTGGCAGCAATTGCCTAAATCAAATCATTTTGGCTAAAAGCCATTAAAATCAACATTTTTGGCAACATGCCTAAAAACCAATCAATCTTTGGCGAAATGCCTAAACAAAATGCACAAAGCATACACACACTCATGCACGAAGCATATACACAATCATGCACAAAGCATACACAAAATCATGCACAAAGCATACACACTTATGCACAAAGCATACACACGCACAAAGCATACACACTTATGCACAAAGCATACACACTCATGCATAAAGCATACCCATTCAAAGCCCTTCAAAGAAGGCCTATCGAACTACGTTGACTTTGATCTTCCATTCAAACGGAAGTACGTAGGCACGTTCGGGATTTCACCCCGGGTGGCAAGTCAAAATCACTCAAACATTTCATTAATCCATCATTTACCTTGCAAAGCATTCATTCATTGGTTAGTTTATCGGCATGACATAGTCTCGGGATCCATCTCGGGTTCGTAGATTGTGCCTTAATCATTGGGATAATTAATCTAGTAACTAGGTTAATTAAAAATGGAGTCACTTAGGGTTTTTCCTAGTTTACCCTAAAATAATTAAACAAGGTGGCGACTCACACACATCACGTGTATTTCTTCTCATTCATCATATGCATCACATGCCTATATGACATTTGGGGAAGGGGTTCACAGTTTGGCGACTCTGCTGGGGAATTATGTAATCATTTTGCATAAAGCGGACTACGATTGTTGTGTAAACTAACCCGCCCTTCTTTAGGGTATTATTTTACAATGCTTTGTTTTGCAGGGTATCCTAGCACGAATCAAGTGTTCTTTCTTTAAGAATACTTGATGAGGAAATTTGAACTTAATTGAAAATTTTAATTAAGACATTAAAACTTGTTGATTTATTTGCACGATTGAGAATCTTTTTCTCCATTGCATAAAAAATGAACTTCAAATGAATTTCTTCTTTTCTGTTCAAACTTCTGAGTCTGGATAGCAAGTAGCGCTGATCGGCAGGTCTCTTTGATTATGTCGACGGACAGCCAAAGCGTCCTCCCTGTTACCGCAAACCATCCTTAATCCTTTTGGGGGTGGCACATGGGTATGCGTACCGTTGGACCCACGCGAAACTCCTTGTTTCACATGTGGTTAGGTATATCCATACTCAAGGTTCAAGGGTCCCTTAATGAGCCGATTCTCTATTTGTGTCATAGCCTATAGAACCTATCCTTTAGGACTGTATGCACCCGATGATGCTGAATCATTCCATTAAAAATGAATTATGTTGTGATGCTGTGCGCATTCACGCATTCATCCCATACTTCACGCAAAAAAAAAAAAAATTTTTTCCATTTCAAAGTTGGAAAATCACATTTTGGTCCCTGAGACCTGAAAATTCACATTTTTGGTCCCTAAGACCTGAAAAACTTACATTTTGGTCCCTAAGACCTGGAAAATCACATTTTGGTCCTAAAATTTCCGATTTGGTCACAAAGGCCCAAAAATTCCCAATTTGGCCCATAAGGCCCAAAAATTCACAATTTGGCCACTAAGGCCCAAAAACTCACATGTTGGCCCATAAGGCCCAAAAATTCACAATTTGGCCACTAAGGCCCAAAAAACTCACATGTTGGCCTCAAAGGCCCAAAAATTCACATTTTGGCCCCTAAGGCCCAAAGAAAAAAATTCTTTGAGAACCTGGGGCCTTTCAAAAAGTCGAGGTGTCCAACCCTAAGCACTCTACCTTACATATCACATCCCATTGGGTCTTATCCTAGGTGTCCTAGCCTACCAACACTACCCTACATTGTTTGGTCATACCAACCCACATCACAAGGGTCAAGTCCAAATACCTTACCCTTACACTACCCTACCTCACACTATCTCACATCCCCTATGAAAACACCTTATATAGGATAGTCTAATCCTTTTGACTATGTCCTTTCACAGGTACCCCTCCAAAGACCACCTGCACCCAAAACGCCAACTGAGCTCTCACCCACAAGACCAATTTCACCAACCGCACCAATGGCATCACTCACCGACATCCAAAACCTCATTGAACAACTGGAAGCCAGGATGGAGGCTAGAATGAATGAGGCGTTGGCTGCCCAAAGAATTGCCCTATTAGCTAAACTAGGCGGTAGTAATGGAAATGGGGCTCCAGTTGGGGGAAATGGTAATGCTGCCTCCAATCAAGGACCTGGTGCTACATCTGCATCCTCAAACCCTATCCCTAACTTGGAAGAAATGCCCTCCAAAACTGCTTCTGAGTTGGAAGCTCAGAAAATGAGAGAAAAACTGGAATTGTTAGAAAGATCTGTTACTACCCTTAAAACACACAAAGAAGTGGTGGACATGGACTCCTTGTCCTTGTTCCCCAAAGCAAGATTACCTACAAAATTCAAGATGCCCAACATGGATAAATTTGACGGAACCACTTGTCCCAAAACGCACCTGAAAATGTATGTGGGTACCCTCAACCCCTTTGGCCTGAACAGCGAGCTCCTTGCTCAGTTGTTTCAGCAATCTTTGACTGGTGCTGCATTAAGATGGTTTGTAAGCTTGGATCATTCCAAAATGAAGAATTGGGAGGACATATGCAATGCTTTCAACACGCAGTATCATTATAATATCAAAGTGGATGTTACCCGGAGGGAGCTAGAAACCACTAAACAAAAGAACAATGAGCCCTTCTCCTCATTCCTTTCGAGGTGGAGAGCCAAAGCTGCTCAAATGATCAACCGACCCTCTGAACAGGAACAAGTTGACATAATAATCAAGAATTTACTGCCTGTCTACCAGTCACAGCTTCAAACACAGTACTTGCCTACGTTCCAATCGCTCATTGCGACTGCAACTAAGGTGGAAGACTTAATCCAGTTGGGTCGGCTCAAAGAAGACTCATACAAGAAGCAGAATCATGCTGGGTCTAGTGAGACAAATGAAATAGCCAGTATAATCCCCACGAATCCTTTACGTGTTGGGAATTTGGGAAACAATCAGCCAAGGAGGCAATATACTGATCTCGGCATGCCAATCCTTTTAGTATTCCGAGAAGCAATGAAAGCAAATTTACTGAAGCCCTTAGAAGCAAGGCCATTACCAAACCCCCTGCCCCGGAATTTCAAAGCCAATGAATACTGTGAGTACCATCAAGGACATGGGCATAAGACCGAATCATGCTGGACTTTGAAAAACCGTCTACAAGACCTGGTTGACAATGGGTCTATCATCCCCAAGAGCAAGCTGAATAACAACCAATCCCTTGCCTAACCATGGGATTAATGCAAAAAAAAAAAAAATTGCTGAACAAGAATCGTTCGATCCTTTCGAACTTTTCTTAGAAATGAATGAAGTTTGTGTCTGAGAAGATTGAGATCAAACCTCCAAAAGAACAAAAGAATTATTCAAGACCAACAACAACATGTCTGATTGATTGAAGCATCAAGAAGAACAAAGTCACTACAATCAATCCGATCCTAGTCCATCATAGTCCACCTAGAGTCTATCTTTTAGGGCCTAGTTTCTTTTTTTCTTTTCATTTTTATTTCCATTCAAGTTTTCATTCAATTCAAATTTGTAAATCTAAGTGTCTTTTGTACACAAATTTTGTCTTATCAATAAAAAGGGATCAGTTTACGTTCCAATCATGTTTATACTCTCTCTCTATCTTTTCCTGTGAAAGCACAAAAAAAAAATCAAAAAAATAATGAAAAAAAAATGATGATAAAAAAAAAGATAATAAAAATTGGCAAAGAAAAATGCATTCATCCATTCATTTGCTCTGCATCAATCAAAGCTGGGGGCATCTTAAGAAGCACCATCAAAAGGGAAGTTTTGAAGGGTAATCATGGAAAGGATCCAGCAAAGGGTACGCAAGACTTCAAACAGTACCGAGACAAAGCCGATTGAAGAGGTTAGGGCCATAATGGTTTCTCCGAAAACCCAAGAATGGAAGATGCTCCGATAGAGAGGTGTCTGAATTTTGAGCTTAAAAGCAACAGAATAAAGAAGTTATGCTTGGAATTGGGTTGGGTCTGCACGAAGTCGCAATGCTATCCATACACTACTCAAGTCATCTCAGAATCAAGTTGCCTCGAAATTCTTTATGGAGAGGCTGCTTCTAAGTAAGCAAAAGGAAAAACGGGACAAAAGGAACCCCTGGTCAAAAGGAAGCAAACAAAGCAAAAAGAAAAAAACGGGTCAAAAGGAACTTCTGCACAAAAGAAAGAAATCAAAGCTACAGGAAATCAAGTTGTCAAGAACGGGTCAACTACGAACTCTCCGACAAATTCAAGCCCATCAAGGGTAGAGGACAAATCATTTCAGCCATAAGGACAAAGACCAAGCGGCTGCTCACATTTTGAAAAAGCAAGTTAAAAGTAGTCATTTCCACAAATTGGATGACAACAAACACCTTGAAAATCAAGCGCCAAGCATGGCACAAATACAAGTGTCCTTAATAAACAAGGACCATTTCTCAAAACAAGGAAAAGGAAGAGTCTCCTCAAAATTCCTTATGGAGAGGAGAACCATTGAGGAAATAAGTTTCAAATTCAGAGGAAGATAAAGTTCAAGAAAAGGAATCAAATTAACCTCAAGAATTCAAACATGGCGAAGCCACAAAAGCATAAAAGCTTCTTCGACACTCAAGCCACTCAAGTTACCACCACAATGTGGGTATTCAAAACCCTTTGTGATGAATAAAAGTCATATTTCAGTCAACCAGTGGTAAAACCACTACAACAACAAAATCAGATTCGCCTAGGGTCATCACTACCATACGAGCTCGAGTCAATAAGTTGATTCAACATCATCAAGCCGGGAAGGAATCCCGTGAAGATATCAAGTCAGAAATGAACTCTGCATCAACATCAAGTCGGGAAGGGAATCCTGCAAAGACATCAAGCCGGGAAGGAATCCCGCGAAGACATCAAGCCGGGAAGGAATCCTGCGAAGAAATCAAAACAGAAATGAATTCTGCATCAACATCCAGCCGGGAAGGACTCCCGCAAAGACATCAAGCCGGGAAGGAATCCTGAAGAAATCAAATCGGAAATGAATTCCACAATCAGCATTAAGTCGGAATTGAATTTTGCCCCAACAGCAAGTCATTCCGCACCAAGTCGGAAATAAATTCCGCACCAAGACGGAAAGGAATTTCGCACTAACATCAAGTCGGAGATGAATTCTGCACCAGCCGAGCACGAAGTTCGCATCCCAGAAGGAACTACGAAAGACCTGATTCTCCCCATCCCCCGAAGAGTTCTTGGAGATACGTAGGCAGCCACAAAGGCGCGGTCATAAACATAAGTTTGCATCATAAAAAGCATTTTCTCTTTGCCAATATAAAAAATATATATAAATATATATATATATATATATATATAAAAAAAAGCGAAGAAAAAAAATAAAAGCTGGAGTTGAAAACCCGAAAGGGCGGCTTCAGGCAAGAATTGAGCCCGCTAGGCTGAAAACCCGAAAGGGCGGTCTAGGCAAAAGTTAGGGCAAAGAGCCTGCTAGAGTCGAAAACCCGAAAGGGTGGCTACTAGGTAAAAAAAAAAAAAAAAAAAAAAAAAAAAAAAAAAAAAAAAAAAAAAAACAAAAAGTGCTTTCATGAATTCTTTTAGAGAGTCCATTTTTGTAGGATGAACACTAAGTTCCTTCGAGTCAAAATTCACTACAAGAAAAATTTGAGTCTCTAAATCGAGTCTCTAAAATCAAGTCTCCATCACCAGTGGTCATTCCACAAGGAGTAACAAAAAATTGAGTCATTCTCAAAAGTTCATTTTGAAAGCGTCACTCTTTGAGTCATTCCTCGAAAAAAAAAAAAAAATGTCAATCCCCTGGGTTTCCAAAACAACCCTAAAAATGTCAAACATAATCGTTGAGAGGTAATTCTTTAATACCTCGTCTCCACTCGGACCATCGTTTCTTCGATCCTTTCAGACGAGTGATGTCATCAACATTGTCTGTTTCCTCGAGTCATATAAGTGACTTTGTTCTCTTTGATTCCTCAATCGATTGGACAAGTACAACACCAATGTTTTGAAGTATTCCATGGTCAGCACCATTCTGGGGCAAGAAGTGATAAGAACCTTCACCATTCTCCCATCACAAAAGTAATCACGGAATTTCTAGTCTTTCATTAAGAAGAAATTCTATTTCAGCTAATAAAGGCATCAAACAGGGGGCGAAATCCTCCAGGTCGGATTCAGGGGCAAGTGTTAACATACACAACCCAGGATGAAACCCAACTATCGTCGACCTCTTTTTACATAAAACCTAGGGTGAAACCCTAACCAATAGCCAACCATTCTTCATCCAAAACCAAGCCATTTGATCATTTCGACTTTAGGTGGACCCTTGGTTCTCAAAAAAAAAAAAAAAAAAACAAACACAAAAATAAAACAAATCTCTTTTCGAGCCCTCTAAGAGGCAAAACATCTTTTCAAGTCCTCTAAGAGGCAAAATTTCTTTTTAACTCCTCAAAGAGGCTAAAACATCTTTAAGTTGCAAATATAATTCCATGCATTTGATCATTTCATAAAAAAAAAAAAAAAAAAATAATAATAATAATAAAATAAAAATCACATTCGGCCACAGAGGCCCAACAATCACAATCAGGCCCTAGAGGCCCGAAGAATCACATTCAGGCCACAGAGGCCCGAAAAATCACATTCAGGCCGCAGAGGCCCGAAAAATCACATTCAGGCCGCAGAGGCCCGAAAAATCACATTCAGGTCAAAGTGGCCCGAAAATTCACATTCAGGCCACAGAGGCCCGAAAATTCACATTCAGGCCACAGAGGCCCGAAGAATCACATTCAGGCCAAAGTGGCCCGAAAAATCACATTCAGGCCAAAGTGGCCCGAAAAATCACAATTCAGGCCCCAGAGGCCCAAAAATCACATTCAGGCCGCAGAGGCCCGAAAAATCACATTCAGGCCAAAGTGGCCCGAAGATTCACATTTAGGCCAAAGTGGCCCGAAAAATCACATTCAGGCCAAAGTGGCCCGAAGATTCACATTTAGGCCCCAGAGGCCCGAAAAATCACATTCAGGCCCCAGAGGCCCGAAAATCACATTCAGGCCCCAGAGGCCCGAAAAATCACAATTTAGGCCAAAGTGGCCCGAAAAATCACATTCAGGCCAAAGTGGCCCGAAAAATCACATTCAGGCCAAAGAGGCCTGAAGATTCACATTTAGGCTCCAGAGGCCCGAAAAATCACATTCAGGCCCCAGAGGCCCGAAAGATCACATTCAGGCCCTAGAGGCCCGAAAAATCACATTCAGGCCACAGTGGCCCGAAAAATCACATTCAGGCCGCAGTGGCCCGAAAAATCACAATTCAGGCCAAAGTGGCCCGAAGAATTCACAATCAGGCCCCAGAGGCCCGAAAAATCACAATCAGGCCCCAGAGGCCCGAAAAATCACAATTCAGGCCCCAGAAGCCCGAAAAATCACATTCAGGCCACAGAGGCCCGAAAAATCACAATTCAGGCCACAGAGGCCCGAAAAATCACATTCAGGCCCCAGAGGCCCGAAAAATCACATTCAGGCCGCAGTGGCCCGAAAAATCACAATTCAGGCCAAAGTGGCCCGAAGAATTCACAATCAGGCCCCAGAGGCCCGAAAAATCACAATCAGGCCCCAGAGGCCCGAAAAATCACAATTCAGGCCCCAGAAGCCCGAAAAATCACATTCAGGCCACAGAGGCCCGAAAAATCACATTCAGGCCAAAGTGGCCCGAAAAATCACATTCAGGTCAAAGTGGCCCCAAAATTCACATTCAGGCCACAGAGGCCCGAAAATTCACATTCAGGCCACAGAGGCCCGAAGAATCACATTCAGGCCAAAGTGGCCCGAAAAATCACATTCAGGCCAAAGTGGCCCGAAAAATCACATTCAGGCCAAAGAGGCCCGAAAAATCACAATGCAGGCCCCAGAGGCCCGAAAAATCACAATTCAGGCCCCAGAGGCCCAAAAATCACATTCAGGCCGCAGAGGCCCGAAAAATCACATTCAGGCCAAAGTGGCCCGAAGATTCACATTTAGGCCCCAGAGGCCCGAAAAATCACATTCAGGCCCCAGAGGCCCGAAAATCACATTCAGGCCCCAGAGGCCCGAAAAATCACAATTTAGGCCAAAGTGGCCCGAAAAATCACATTCAGGCCAAAGGGGCCCGAAGATTCACATTTAGGCCCCAGAGGCCCGAAAAATCACATTCAGGCCCCAGAGGCCCGAAAGATCACATTCAGGCCCCAGAGGCCCGAAAAATCACATTCAGGCCACAGTGGCCCGAAAAATCACATTCAGGCCGCAGTGGCCCGAAAAATCACAATTCAGGCCACAGAGGCCCGAAAAATCACATTCAGGCCGCAGTGGCCCGAAAAATCACAATTCAGGCCAAAGTGGCCCGAAGAATTCACAATCAGGCCCCAGAGGCCCGAAAAATCACAATCAGGCCCCAGAGGCCCGAAAAATCACAATTCAGGCCCCAGAAGCCCGAAAAATCACATTCAGGCCACAGAGGCCCGAAAAATCACAATTCAGGCCACAGAGGCTCGAAAAATCACATTCAGGCCCCAGAGGCCCGAAAAATCACATTCAGGCCCCAGAGGCCCGAAAAATCACAATTCAGGCCCCAGAGGCCCGAAAAATCACATTCAGGCCAAAGTGGCCCGAAAAATCACATTCAGGCCAAAGTGGCCCGAAAAATCACAATCAGGCCAAAGTGGCCCGAAAAATCACAATCAGGCCCCAGAGGCCCGAAAAATCACAATTCAGGCCCCAGAGGCCCGAAAATTCACATTCAGGCCACAGAGGCCCGAAATTCAAAACTCGGCCTAGGGTCCGAAAATTCACAACTCAGACCAAGGCCCCACAATCCCAATTTGGCCCAAGGTCCGAGTTTTCGCCTTCAAAATTTGCTCCATCAGACAACCACTGGCTCTCATAAATCATTTTTATGATAGCCAGTGGGGGGCAACTGTGAATACTCAAATTTTGAGGCTTCTCATGTTGTTGGTGGCATGTGAAACTCTTTAAATGGAGGAAAACACGCTGCTACAGTGCCATGCCAATTAGTTTGACTTTGCTACAGTTAGTTTGACTTTGCTACAGTTAGTTTGACTTTGCTGCAGCAACTGTGCAAACAGTCCGGCCGGACCGGAGGCCATTTTGGACATTTACTGAAAATATGTCAATATGGTACTTGAAACGTCCGGAATTTCACGAGGATCGCAGAACCGGTCCCGGAATGATTTTTGGAGGTCGAAAACTCCCAAAAAAGCTCCCGGAGCGAGACATGGTGGCCACCACCAACTACGGCGGCGCCGGCCGCCGGACACGGCGGCTCCTGCCGCCCAGCATGGGCAGCACCTGCCGCCCCACCGCTTGGGTTGCAGCAGCCGCCCAGCATGGGCGGCACCTGCCGCCCCACCGACTGCGCGGCACCTGCCGCCCCACCGACTGGGCGGCACCTGCAGCCCGGGACCCGAAAATGGCCTATAAATAGGCCATTTTCAGTCCAATTTTGGCACACCTGTCTGTATTGACGGACGAATCCTTCTCCCTCTCACGCTCCTTGCGTTTTCTTTACCGCTTTTTGCATTTTAATTTAATTTTTATTGCATTTTTATTGTGATATTTGGACATTAAAATTAAACAAATTAAAAATAATTAATATTTCCTAAGCGAGGAGCTTAATCCGGAGTTAAGAAGCGGTCGTCGATTAAATCAGGTATGTAAACAAAACTCTGCCTATTTAATTTTAGCACTTCATGCATATTTCTCTTCTACTCTTAATAATTCTACAATTGCATAAATGCATCCACGTCATTATTTTTGGTAAATAAACTGCCTTAATTAATTTGATTAAGCTTAAATGCCCGGTTAATCAATAATCGTGGTATTAAAGTTTAAATCCGACAATATTGGCTAAAAGAGCCTAGTTAATTAATAACTACGGTTCAATTGCCTTATTTCGAACAAATCCGGCTTAAGCCCAATTAATCAATAATTGTGGCTAAAAGCCTTAATCAATCACGTTTCGACAATAAATTGTGATTAAGCTCGAACGCCCGATTAATCGATAATCGTGGCATTAAAGCCTAAATCGCACATTTTGGCAAACTAATTGCCTAAAACAACATCTTTTGGCCAAAGGCCTAAAATCAACCATTTTTAGCAACAAATCGCTTAAAATCAATCTTTTGGCAAAATGCCTTAAAATCAACATTTTCGGCTTAAAACCGTAAAATCAACCATTTTGGCGACAATCGCCTAACTCGCACATTTTGGCAACAATTGCCTAAATCAAATCATTTTGGCTAAAAGCCATTAAAATCAACATTTTTGGCAACATGCCTAAAAACCAATCAATCTTTGGCGAAATGCCTAAACAAAATGCACAAAGCATACACACACTCATGCACGAAGCATACACACAATCATGCACAAAGCATACACAAAATCATGCACAAAGCATACACACTTATGCACAAAGCATACACACGCACAAAGCATACACACTTATGCACAAAGCATACACACTTATGCACAAAGCATACACACTCATGCATAAAGCATACCCATTCAAAGCCCTTCAAAGAAGGCCTATCGAACTACGTTGACTTTGATCTTCCATTCAAACGGAAGTACGTAGGCACGTTCGGGATTTCACCCCGGGTGGCAAGTCAAAATCACTCAAACATTTCATTAATCCATCATTTACCTTGCAAAGCATTCATTCATTGGTTAGTTTATCGGCATGACATAGTCTCGGGATCCATCTCGGGTTCGTAGATTGTGCCTTAATCATTGGGATAATTAATCTAGTAACTAGGTTAATTAAAAATGGAGTCACTTAGGGTTTTTCCTAGTTTACCCTAAAATAATTAAACAAGGTGGCGACTCACACACATCACGTGTATTTCTTCTCATTCATCATATGCATCATATGCCTATATGACATTTGGGGAAGGGGTTCACACATTCTACTCTTTACCTATTATGGGTTTGGATGTGGTTTTAGGAGTGCAATGGCTACAGCAACTGGGTACTGTTCAGTGTAATTGGAAGGACTTGACTATGGATTTTGAATGGGAAGGTCATCAACGCCATTTACAGGGTATTCGTCAAAAACAAATTGAGCCACTTTCTTTGAAGGAAATGTCTAAGGAACTTCATCATGGCAACTCAATCTTTGCTCTTTGCATGGAATCCTCCTCCACAGTCTTGCCCGACGAAATTCACCTAGAAATGCAGCAATTATTGAGCCAGTTTGCAGACATCTATCAGAAACCAACTGCACTTCCGCCACGTCGATTCATTGACCACCACATCAACCTCAAGGAAGGTACCGACCCTGTTAATGTTCGACCCTACAGGTATGCTTACTATCAAAAGGCTGAGATTGAGAAACAAGTCCAAGATATGTTGAGTTTGGGTCTAATCCGGGCTAGTTCAAGTCCATTTTCTTCCCCTGTTTTGCTCGTTAAAAAGAAAGACGGATCTTGGCGTTTCTGTACAGATTATCGTGCACTTAATGCTGTCACCATCCGGGATAGGTTTCCAATTCCAACTGTTGAAGACATGTTAGATGAATTACATGGAGTAGCCTACTTCACCAAACTCGACTTTATTTCTGGATTCCATCAAGTTCGAGTTCATCCGGACGATATTCATAAGACGGCCTTCCGTACTCACAACGGCCATTATGAATATCTGATCATGCCTTTCGGTTTGTGCAATGCGCCATCCACTTTTCAAGCTCTTTTGAACACCATTTTTCGCCCTTACTTGCGAAAATCTGTACTTGTATTCTTTGATGATGTTCTTATATATAGCCCAGATTGGAAGACGCACTTGGATCATGTTCGACAGGCATTTCAATTACTGAGGGAACACCAATTCTTTATTAAACTCAGCAAGTGTGCCTTTGGACAGCAGTAAATTGAATATTTGGGTCATATTGTAACTCGTGATGGTGTCCGTGTGGATCAAGGAAAAATCAAAGCTATGCTTGACTGGCCTAAACCCACTAATATTTCTGAATTACGTGGTTTTTTGGGTCTTACAGGTTATTACAGAAAATTTGTTCGTGATTATGGTGTTCTCGCACAACCCCTCACCAATTTACTGAAAAAAGGGAAATTTTTCTGGACTGCTGAAGCAGATGCAGCCTTCTCTGCATTAAAACAGGCCATGACGACCACTCCTACACTTGCCATGCCTAATTTTGATGAACCCTTTGTGCTCACAATAGATGCTTCGAATACCGGCATTGGGGCTGTCTTATCTTAGCATGATAGACCCATTGCGTTCATGAGTCGAGCCTTGGGAATTTCTAAGCAGTCCTTATCTACATACGCCAAAGAAATGCTGGCAATCCTTCAAGCTATTCGTACTTGGCGTCCTTATTTGCTTGGCCGTAAATTTTACATTCAAACGGACCAGCGCAGCCTCAAATACATGATGGAACAACGGGTAGTAACTCTGGAACAACAAAATTGGGTATCCAAATTGCTGGGTTATGATTATGAAATCATTTACAAGCCGGGCAAGGAGAATCATGTGGTAGATGCCTTGTCTCGTGTGAGTGGCAGCCCAAGTTTACATGCTCTATTCCTTCCGCAGTCTTCCTTTTGGGATCAGATCCGAGCTACTATGTCAACAGATCCTTATATGCTTTCTGTGGGAAAGTTAGCTGCTGCGAAACCTGGTGAACCATTTTCATTGAGGAATGGTCTACTTTTTTACAAGCATAGAGTGGTAATTCCTCCTAAATCTGATTTAACTACTCAGCTTTTACAGGAGTTTCATGATTCTCCATGCGGCGGCCATTCTGGTGTCTTGCGCACCTACAAACGAATTATTCAGCAATTTTACTGGCCATCAATGAAAAATCAGATCCAACAATATATTGCAGCGTGTTCAGTTTGTCAGAAGACCAAAGCTTCAACTTCCTCGCCGGCGGGTCTTCTTCAACCCTTGCCCATTCCACACCAGGTTTGGGATGATATCACCATGGATTTCATTGATGGACTACCTTCTTCCTGTGGCAAAAATTCAGTCTTGGTGGTGGTTGATCGATTAAGTAAGTATGCACACTTCTTGCCACTCTCTCATCCTTATTCGGCCAAAATCGTTGCTGAGAAGTTTGTCGATGGCGTTGTGAAATACCATGGAATGCCCAAATCAATCATTAGCGACCGTGACCCTATTTTTATAAGCCACTTTTGGCGAGAGTTTTTTAAATTGTCTGGCACTCAATTGCGAATGAGCTCTTCTTATCATCCGGAAACTGACGGACAATCTGAAGTTACCAATAGATGTCTGGAACAGTACCTGCGATGTTTCGCGTCACAGCAGCCACGCAAATGGTGCTCCTTCTTACCTTGGGCCGAATTTTGGTATAACACTTCTTTTCACATTTCCATTGGTATGTCACCGTTTTTTGCATTGTATGGAAGACAACCTCCATTGATTCCACGATATGAATTGGGTCAATCACTGGTTCATGAAGTTGATAGGACATTGGCTACTCGGGATGAGATACTGCACGATTTAAAAATTCATCTTGCTCGAGCTGCTAATAAGATGAAGCAGACAGCAGATTTCAAACGTAGAGATGTTGAGTTTCAGGTGGGAGACCTTGTTTACCTCAAGTTGCAGCCTTATAAATAACATTCTGTTTATAAACGAGCCTTTCAAAAGCTGGCTAGTCGTTTTTATGGGCCATTTCGTGTGGACAAAAAAATTGGTCAGGTCACTTACAAATTGCAGCTACCACCTGGATCCAAAATTCACCCTGTTTTTCATGTTTCGCTTCTGAAAAAACATGTTGGGGCTGATGTTCCTGTTTCTTTGGATTTGCCTACTCTTGATGATGATGGTTTTACTGTGCTGGAACCCGAGGCCTTGTTGGATACTCGTTGGATACGTAATGGCTCCCGGATTATTGAGGAAACTCTAGTTAAATGGAAAAATTTACCATCAGAAGACGCTACTTGGGAACTTTCTGTAGATTTACATACCCGGTTCCCCACTTTGAACCTTGAGGACAAGGTTCCTCTCGATGGGGGAGGTAATGATAGACCACCACGACGGTCAACGAGGGTGATAGTAAGGAATAAGAAGTATTTGGATTAACTATGTCAATTATTTATTCAGCAGCAATTATATTTTTTATTTCTTTGTTGTTTACTTGGTCATGATTCTGTTAACGAATCTGGCTAAGATATCTCCTAAGTGCTGTTAGTGGCCATTAGAATAGGAATAATAGTGGCAACTTCTCCTATTTAAATTCATTGTAGCTACAGCTGTTGAATAATGAAAAATAACCAATGCCTCATATTTTCTTTATTCTTTCTTTTCTGTGGCTTTGACCGGGACCTAACAGAATATCTCTTTTGGCAACAAGAAGCGATCCTCAAAAATACTTCTTTACCAACTTTAGACAAGGATCGTTCCTTCTAGTCTTTCATTTTTTTTTTTTTTTTTTGCAACTCTATCAACGATGTTGCTAAGTATCAGCTTCTTTTTTCTCTCTATCACAGTTCGTAAACCAAGACACTTTGAATGATGGGCTACTCCACTAAGTCCTAATAAGTTTTTGAACATAGCCCATTGATCCATAAACACATTTGGTGTAAAAGATATATCTGATTTAACCAAATTAATCTTTTGACCTGAAGCTCTCTCATAATCTAGGCATGATCGCTGCTGCTTCCAGTTCGGTTCCGGACGGTTACAATGCATTTTTAATGAATCAACGATTCCTATCACGGTTTTCCGGAGATATATATTCTTTTAAAAAAAAATCGATTTTAATATTACATCTTTCTTTCGAAAATATTAAAATGAGTTCAAAAATATTGATAGACTTTATTTTAAATAATAGATAATAGAAAAGTATATTAATTGAGGTTTTAAGTTGGTAGAAATGATCAGGTGGTACTTCCCATGATTCTGATCCAGAGTATGCTCCTATCCACCAATTAAAGAAATAATATAAGGAATGAAATAATCCTTTCTTTTAGAAAGAAGAATAGGAATGAAAAAATAATATATTTTTTATTCTTTTTTTCTATATCAATGTTCATAAAGATGCAATTCGTGTCATGGTCAATTCATCCAATAAAAAAATATATATATACAAAATCGTCTCATATCTAATTTTGAAATTTGGTTCTTTTGAAAATTTGTGATACATTATAACACTGTCACGACCCGATTCCATGGGCCGGACCGGCACTAGGGCCCAGATAAGCTTAAGGCCCCCGAGGCCCGTAGTAAGCCTGAAACACTAAAAACTTACTATCTCAATATAATTTTAAACATTTAGCCCATATTTATCAGTTACAACATTCTACAAATCGGGCCCAATTAACATTTCATCACTTTTTTAATATGGCTCACATAATAATATCGTCTATGTTAATACATGACTAATTGTTCACAAATTCTACAACTGCGGAGTCACTAACTATTTGACATACATAGCTTTTTATACATATAGTTACATAACAAAATAATTACGGAACTAGGAAAATTTCTCTATTGCCCTGCGCCGAAGAAACATAGCCTAAATCGAATTAAAGAAAAACTTACTTCCTAAAAAAAAATAAACAAGACATGTGAGTTTTCTAAGGAGTAATAATTTTTGCACCACACACGCAGTCACACAAATGTGTAAACATATTAATCTAGTCGTCCGACTAGTTATATGCTCACGCAGCCAGTCACACAAATGGCAAATCACCAGCACTCACAATCATTAACATCTTCATATAATCACATCACGTGGAAATTGGTCAGTGGCGTCACCTAAACCCCCGACGAGCCGTCCTCTCAAACAGCCCATCCTCTCAAACATGTGCACCTGGGGAGCCAATCCCCCATATCTGGCCGACCGGTCTAATCCTCACTTGACCAGTCCTCTCAATATTTTATTTTGCATTCTCTCTTATCTTTTCCATATCATCAACATCATTTCATCAGTTCATCAGGTGCACACGGGGGCGCCGATCTCCCATTTACCCGGCCGACGGTCCAATTTCATAATTTCATTAGGATCCATATTTATCGACCATCCTCACAAACCCATGGTGACCCACTTCATCCCAATTCCACACAAACAAAGCACAGCAATACACAATTAATCAAGTATTGCAATTAAATGCAAGCATGTTAATCAATTAAACATCGTAATGCAATGAACAATTAGACATCCAAAATCAAATGCAAATAAATAAGTAAATAGTGTTAACAATAAACAACAATAATAAAATAAATAATAATAATAAACAGTAATAATGAAAATAAATAAATAATGGAATACTTAAATGGATAATAATGATAATGAATAAATAAATAATTAGAGCACTTTATTTATTATGTATCGAATTATAGAATTTATCTAAATAAGCTTATTTATTATGTTCTATTGAAATTTTGGCAGCACCTCCCCTAAAAATTGGACTATCTACCTGCTCAGATATCACAATATTATATATATTTATCAATCAGCACACACAGCCCATCCGTCGGGCGATCAAACAGTTAAATTTCCCGTCCTCCATTCCAAATAACAAAATCAATATTACAATCAACTCTCAACATATAAATTGAAATAATCTTCATTGATCCAAGCGCATTATCAGACATTCTCACTTCACCTCAATATAATTAGCTTCTTTAGCCAGTTATCAAATAAATGAAACATTTTGTACACACATATATATATAAATATAAATAAATCTATATTCATCCACCTTACTCGGGCAAAAGTATCCTTTAATAAAATCCTAGACTAGTCGCTAAGAATCATTGCTTTAATTAAATTACACTTAGATAAATGCATCTTTTAAGTAACTAAATTCACCACTTCCAATTAACTTAATAAACAAATCCATTACTATATTAACTTATATAAATTGGCACTAGCTTCACATTAGTTGCCGCTTATTAGAACAATAGGTCTTACTTTACTCAAATTTACATATTATGTTCTAAGTAACTCGCATCACAGGGAGAATTTAATTCACGTCCTCATTTGGTTTATAGTCCAACAACAATCATTAACTCAAGCTAAACTAACTTAAGAACCAATTTCTCCTTTATAGTCTCACTAAAATACACCTACTATTACGAATTAACCAATCACTTAATTATCCATTTCTTAAACCAAGCTTAAAGAGGGAAAAGTTGCTTAACACATTTCCTACTTAAGCACTTGATTACAACAATCATATACTCATATGTTTATACCATAAGCTATAATTCAAAGAGTCAATTAAAATGGGTGCTGCCAACCCAAGGGAATCAAGGTTTCCTAAACAAAACCCTTACACTATATGCCAATTACCTCACTTTCCCAATATAAACTAGATTATTCACGAGAAAACTAAAATATCCTAAAATTTTCGATTAATTGCAAATTAAGCAAATAAATGATTTGTAAAGGAATTAGAAGGGATAGTCAGCCGACCTCGTTGGTGTCAGTCACCGGAATCGTTCGAGTGGCCGGAGTTGATCATCGCAACCTCTCTGTTTCCCTTTCTCTTTCTGTCGTGCGAGAAGTAGGCCAGGAGCATGGAATGGGTCGGATGGTTGTAACGGTAGGGACTAGAAGTGAGGTTCAGGTGGCGCGAATGGCGTTCCTTGCCGTTGATCGGTCTGAAAATGCGGGAGGAGGGGCTGAGGGTGCTGCGATCGCAGCTTCCTGCGACAGCTGCGCTAGCTACGCTAGCCTGAGACAACAGAGGTGATGGCGATGGAGAGCGGCACGGGAACGGCAGCGGGAGGCGATAGAAACGGCGCTGGCTTCAGGTGACCGGAAAGGCAAAAGGGAAAGGGGGAGGGGTGGAGGTCGACGCTGGAGGAGGAAGAAGAAAGGAGAAAAGAAAGAAAAAAAAATAGAAAGAAAGAAAATAGGTCGGTTTCTAGACCATTCCAGTTTGATTCGAACTGGTTTGGTCTAATTCAATGGTTTGGCTCGATTTTCTAATCCAATTTGATTTATTTTGATTCTTTTAGTTAGGTTCTGTAACTATTTCTCCATTTACTCAATATTAATAATAAAAATATTAATAGTAACAATATTTGGTTTTTGGATAATTAATTTATATATATTCATATAAGTTAAATTAAGGGGTTTCGTATTATTTCTCAAAAATTTTAATCGTTCTCAAATCGACAATTTCGATGATATATTTGGGCTTAGGCCCAACTCACAAACTTGGGCTCGAATTGAGATTGTTTGATATATATATATATATATATATATATATATATATATATATATATATAGCCCAAATAGTTGAAAGTCGAGATTTTTTATTTAATAAAAATTCGAAAGCTTTGAAAATAAAAATTCGGGGTGTTTCAAACACATATAAGATAAACTATGGGCAATACCTGTCCAATTTCTTCATTTCAATTTTCATAGAAATGAAAATGTTAGTAAAACATACTAAAATCAACGAAAAGAAAAACGAAGATCTTTTTATATCATCAAATGAAAAAAAAATTCATTGAATTAGAGAATCAAAATCACGACGAAGAAGAAGAATCCAAAGACAAAATGGACTTTGGATCAGTTCAAAACCCCCTGTAGTATACAACAAAAAACTTTATAGCTGAATACAGATGTTTTTTTCCTCCCATAGTGATAGAAGTAGATAAATGGGAATTAATTCTAACTCCCACATGATAAAAAAAGTAAAAGATCTTAAGAAGAAAATAATGCTCATACTCATATAAGAATAAAATTAATTAATTTTACAAAATAATCAAATAAATTATCATTTTATTTTGTCTAAATTTTATTAATTTAATAAATTATTAAAAAATTTTGAAAAATGCTTCAAAGAATGTATTTTTAAACTTATTAAACAATGTAAAAGGAAAAAAAAGTTAAAAACAATATAATTTTAGACTAAATATTTATCTTTTTTTATCATTTTATATTTTTATATTTTTAACTTTTTAAAGTAAAGTGTATTTAAAAAAAATTTTAAGTAAAGTGTATCATAAAGTAAAATATTATTGAGACTTTTAGAGGTATATTGAATAGGCTAAGTGATTATCATTTTGAAAATAAAAATAAAAAATATTCAATTCGAACAGGATCTAAACCGCCGATTTCAAGCCTGGTTTAGGTTCAGATTTTAACATTCTTATGAATTTTAACATTCTTATGAATCTTAACCTGCCTTTAAACCGCCGATTTCGGTTCAAAACTTTGAACCACCGGTTCTGATGCAGTTCCGGTTCATCTACAGTACAGTTCAGTTCCAGTTCAAAATGAATTGGTGGCCATGCCTATCATAATCTATAAGAATTTTCACAATAGTATTGCCCTCCCCACAAGACATCTTCCAAAGATATGTTGTCATCTGGAAAAAATAAGTGAGACTTTGAAGGCGCTCCATGACATATTGCAATCCCACCTAGATCTACATTCCTTTTTGCCTACAAATTAGACTAGAGAAAATTTCTGCACAAATCAAAAATAAATAAGGAAATATTGGATGACATTGTCGAAGTCCTCTCTAAGGGAAAAAGACTTCTTGAGGTTCTCCATTAATCAACAAGGAATATGAAATAGATGACACACATTTCATCACTAATCCAACCTAATTTGAATTAAACCGCATTTTCAACATAGCTTTTTCCAAAAAATTCCATATCAAGTTTAAGAGCAATGTGGCATAACTTACCTTGAGATTTATTTTTCATAAAATGGAAAATTTCAAAAGCCATAATAGGATTATCAGTGATAAGTCTACCTAGAACAAAAGCCGCTTGAGAAGGTTTAGGAAGGATTAATTTAAGCCTATAAACAATAACTTTAGTAATTAATTTAAAAAAAACATTACAAAGACTAATATGCCTGAAATCTTTAGGAGATTCATGATTATTTAATTTTGGAATAAGAGTAATAAAAGTATGGTTAAGAGAAGCTACAGACTCATTTTGATTAAGAACATATAAAGTTTTAGATTCAATAGAGTCTCCAATAATATCTCAATATTTTTGGTAAAAGAAAGGAGGCATACTCTCAAGGCCCGGTGCTTTAGAGCTGCATACTCATAGCACAAACCCACTACGTGGTTCGACCGTTTAAGAACAACAACCAAGAAAAGCAATTATCCATCAA
The DNA here is from genome assembly GCF_041381405.1 of Jatropha curcas. Taxonomy (NCBI): domain Eukaryota; kingdom Viridiplantae; phylum Streptophyta; class Magnoliopsida; order Malpighiales; family Euphorbiaceae; genus Jatropha; species Jatropha curcas. The sequence continues at coordinate 18,384,199 of NC_143152.1, read as the reverse complement.
ACAAATATGCTACAACATTTAACAAACAATATAGTAAAACATTCATCTCACGCAAATTCAACCAATTAAACCAATATCCCCAAATTCGAAGTCATATGAATTTCCATATTTAAGTATTTGTAAAAGATATTTTCACCAAATTTAAACCACATGAATATCATTTCTAAACATGAATTATCAAATAAAAGCAGGAAAATCACATGGCATTTTCTTATCCTTAGGTTCGGCCAAGCTTGGAAGAAGTGTAAAGAAGGATTTCCTTCCACAATTCGACATTCTACCAAGTCATTCATACCCCCAATAATACATTTAAATATCTAATTTGCCCAATTTTTATACAAAATCTCAAAATCCCCAAATTTCTCAAGAACACTAGAAAATAAAAATGAGAATTTGAAAGAGGGAGAAGAGATAGCAAACTAGAAATCCCCACAAATTTCAAGCCCTAGCTTTTCCTTTGTTAACTTTTGATGGCTCACCAATTTCCAGTCAAAGCAAAATTAAACACTTAAGTCATACCAAGAAGAACAAAGAAACATGCTAGGAGATGAGAGAAAACAAAACCTCCAACTAAAATCAAAACCTAACTAAAAATCACAATTTAATCACTTGAACTATAGCCAAATCTTGGATTCCTTGGAAAAACAAAGGTTTAATCCTCGTGAATACACTTTAATCTTCATGCATTATGATTTAGATTTCATAGGACTTGATTAATTTGGTGAAATTTCATAGTAAAAAATTGAAAGAAAATGAGAGGAAGGAAGGCCAGTGTATTCGGCCAATGAAGTAGAAAGGATGACAAAAGAAAAGAGAAAGAGAAAGAAAGGGGAAAAAGAAGAAAGAAAAATGCAATAGCATGTGTTTAATGCATTTTTGTAATTATCAACAACTTACTCATGAAGTTGTTGATAGATGGCTAGGATTAATTGACTATTCCAAGATCTAATGGCTACAATTCAATCTAATAAAACTTTCGTAATTTATACTTTACTCCACATAACTTATTAAACTCATCTAATAATATTAATCTCTAATTTTTATAATTTCTAAAAATACTGTGAAACACTATATACCTTTAATTAATTTATATTCATAAAATCACAACTTTTATTCTACTAATTAAAATCAGACGTACATAGTTAGAATAAATCCTAAAAATATTAACTATGAAAAATAACATTTTCAGGTTGGAAAAATACCGGTTTCCTCTCGAGCGGTTCTATTTATAGCCCGATAAGTTACTATTCATAATTCAGAAAATCCAGGGCATTACAAAACCACTTCTCTCTCCTCCCTCTCTCAAATTTTATTCAAATCTTACTAAGAGAACTCATGAAAGTGATCAAGTCCCATGATTTTAATCTATACTACATGAAAATTAAAGCTTGTTCTTTGAGTTATATTTTCCAAGAAATCCAAAGGAAGGCTATAGTTCAAGTAAGTGATTCTTTAAGATTTTGAGTTAGGTTTTTAGTTTTGATTTGAGAGTTTGATTTTCTCATCTCCACACATGTTTTCTATGCGTTCTTGATTGGATATTGAGTTTGTTATAGTTAGTTTCTTTGTTAGAGGTTAGAGAGCCATCTAAGTTGGATATAGAAAAATCCAAATTTTGCTTATTAAATTTTGAGTCCTCTAAGCTTGCTTTCTAAGGTTATTACTCAAATTCTCATCCTCCTATTTCAATTTTTTATTTTTGAATTTCTAGGGTTCATAGCATAAATTGGGAATTTTGATTTAATTGGGTGAAATTGTGTGAATTGAATGTTTAATATGTTATTGTGAGATTTATATAACATTATTGTATGTTGAATTGATGGAGAAAAACTCTCCTTGTGAATTTTCTACTATGGCCGAACCTATGAGGAATGTAAAGCTTGAGTTTTTCTTACTTTTTATTTGATGATATCCTTTTCTAAGTAATGCGAATTATGTGGTTTTGGTATGGTGATAATACTCTTAATGAATTCTTAGAAATGAGAAGTTCCTATGACTTGAAATTTGGGAATCTGTGAAGGACTTTGTTTGAATAGAATTTAATATGCTTCTAAGTGTTAAATTAACTTTAATAATGATTTTAATGTAAAGAGTAAGGCTAGTAAAGTCAAATTTGTGGCTTGGCCGAATTACCATGTAATTTCCTCGATGAGTTTATTGTTTCTCTTGTATATGTATTCTAAGATTTCACTCTTGAAAAGTTGTGAATTTGATTTAAAGTATAAATCCTAAACTTCTTTTATTGTAAGCAAAAGATAGATTCTTCATGTAATTTATTTATATGTAATGAGGCTTTTTGGAAATAAACTTTAAAATGTGACTTAACTTGTGTAATGAGAAGTATTCTTGAAAGTTTAGCATAGAAAATGTAAAAATCGATAAATGGATGTGGTTTTGAGATTTTATGTTTAATATGGGTTTTAAGCTTATGTAAGTCTTGTAGGCATTTATGTGTTTAAAGGCTCATTTGGGATTGTGAGTTCCCATGAGCTGTTAAATATGATTCTTGCATGTTTTTTGTGGTCTTTAGGTCTAATGACCATAATGAATGACTATGTTGAAGTTAAATAGCCTATGAATGACTTTCATAGGACTTATAGCTTCTTCATGCTCTATTGTAAATGTGTTTAAATTACATGAGTTAATATGAACAGACATATGATCTTATGTATGAGATTGAAGAAAATCCATAAATATGAGACCTTTGATTTACTTACTTGGAATAATGCATATAAGAATTTCTCATGTGTTTTATGAGCTAAGTTGTAAATGAATTGAGAAAAATCACGAAAAAACTATGAATTCATGGTGATGTGAAGTTTATGAGTGTGAGGATGGAATCGATCAAGACGGGCCTATTAGTTGATTTCTCACGGATCAACAAAAACTCCTTATGAATCCTTTTCATTGTTTTGCTTTGATTTGTGCTTAGGTTGATTTGTGATTAGCTCTTTGGAGCGCTGAATGGTGTGTTTAGAGTCACCACCTTTATTTTTGTTTTCAAGGAAAATATAAGGTAAAAACCTCATTCTTGACTCCTTTTTAATTTTCCATAATGGATAAAATGCACTAGCCTCGAATCATTAGGTTCAGTGACTAGGTTTTTGGCTCTTTTAGCAGAATCAGTGGTTTGGAATTGAATCAAGTAATCAAAATCATCGATTTGCATGAATGTCAGATTATCGATGCATGAACATACCTAGAATGCATGGCAATAATAGTGATATGGACAGAGCATTGAAAGCATAATATTAAATAAAAGGTGTAATTCAGAGGGGACCACAACTCTAGCCTAGTTTATCGACGATTCTAGGTCATGCAACACATTCCCCTAGATCCCGACCGGTCTGTTCAGTCGGCGGCCCACTACCTGTGCTGAATTTCTAGATATGTCTTCGTACCAATTTTTTGGATGGGGATCAGGGTACATGAAGTTCTACCATTGATTTGCCTTTCTTAGAGTGGGTTTAAAAAGTGCCGGACGGACTGGACTTGAGTATCGGATGGACTGGACTTTAGTTGAAAAGCATGATTTTAGTGTGCCAGATGGACCAGACTAAAAGCATTTTTTGAGCTCCGAATGGATCGGGCTTAATAGGTATTAGTTGTTAGATGGACAAGGCTTAATTGACAATGATTGAGTTTAGTTTTATACCCTAGGTGAAGGTTGAAGGTCAGGGGATGCAAATGTATGGTTGCGGAGCTCCACAGTGTAAAATCAATAAAAAAGATCAAGTCTTCATCCAAATAAGCTGGATAGGCAAGAGGACCCAATTACGTCTTGTATTAATTAATAATAATTAATTAATTAGCTTTGGACCAAAGAGGACCAAAGTGTGAGTGAAAGTTGAAAGGATCGATTTTTGAGTAACAAGTCGGATTTTGGCTCGATTAAGGAAAAAGAGCAAAAATTGAACTCTAAAGCCTTCAAATTGCTCACACAAGGAAGAATGAGAGTCATTGAAGCTTGAGAAATGCTCGATCAATCAACAAGAGGGATGGAAAATGAGGGGAGAGTGTGCCTTTTATAGGCTACCTTGGCTCCAGGTCGGTACCGAAGAGCCTTGCGTCGGTACCGATTAGCGTGGTACCGAGCCAGCTGATTGGTACTAACGTTGAGGCCATTGGTGCTGATGCCAGGCCGGTTGGTACCTAGGGACAAAAGTGATGACTTTTCCCTTTTGCTTATTTTCTATGCTACTTCCCTTCTGGAGGTTAGTTTGAGACTCAAATGACATTGGATTAAGCTGATTCTCAAGCCATTGGAACAGTGATGAATTCCCTAAGTCCTTGTGCTAAAATTAAGTCAACAGCTGCACCCTCCAGAAGATCGAAGCTAATCTTGGTTCGAGATTATGGACCTTGATTTTAGGTCATCTACTTGGAATTTCGGTCAGGGAATTGTGCCTCCATGTGTGTTGATGTCAGGAATATCCTGTTAAAATTTTATCTAATTATGAGAAAGTTTTTCTCGGACCAGTCTGATTCAGATGACTTTCTAGGTCTTTTCCGCAAAAGTTCATCACCAACAAGGATAAAGCTTTATTTAGAAATCTGTCAAGGTCGTAGAAGTTCAAACTGTGCTAAATTCGGAGTTCGGATGAGCCTAAAACGTCAGTTTCTTTAGGCGATGGCAACTCTGAATTTCATACTGCGGGACTGAGCCTTCCATGTCTCATCGACTATCTGGAGTAAGGTATTTATCTGATTGGCCCTTCAACCTTTTAGATTCTTATATTTTAGTCCTTAATTGCATATATGATAAAACTTAGTCCGATTTGAATGTTGTTTGTTGCATATGACCTATAGGAGGATAAGCTATCAGTATTGATGCTTTAAGTCATTTGTTTAGAAATTGCAGTTAGGTCCTTAAAATTTTAAAAAATTCCATTATTACCTTGAAATCCATTCTAATTAGATTTCAGGTCTGGTTTTGGCTCTACTTGAAGTTGTGACCTCCTTAAACCTTGTAGGGAATCCCGCTAGGAGTCTGATTGTCCGAAAATTACCATTTTACCCCTAATTGGCAAGAAAACTAGTCTTTCACCCTGATGGCCTATTTTTAGCTTTGATTGAAATTGTAACCTCCTTAGACTCTGTAGCCAATCCCAGTTGGATTTTGATTATTTAAAAATTACCATTTTACCCCTAATTGGCAGGAAAATTAGTCTTTTGCCATGATGGCCTATTTTCAGCTCTGATTGAAGCTGTAACCTCCTCAGACCCTATAGGCAGTCCCAATAGGAGTTTGATTATCTAAAAATTATTGTTTTACCCCCTAATTGGTGGGAAAACTAGCCTTTTGCCCTAATGGCCTATTTTCAACTTTGATTAAAGCTGTGTGATACTGAAATGGAGAGTCTGTAATTGATATGAATACTCTGTAGCTAGTCTAAAAATCCTATTTTTAGTCTAAATATTTTGTAGTTAGCCTGAAAACCTTATTTTCGGTCCGGTTCTTGTCTAAAAACCCCATTTTTAGTCTAAATACTCTGTAGTTGGTCTAAAAACCTGTTTCTATGCTGGTTCTGGTATGAAAACCCTTTTTTTAGTTTGAATACTCTGTAATTGGCCTGAAAACCTTACTTTTGGTTGGGTTTTGGTCTGAAAATACTATTTTTAGCATGAATACTCTATAGTCGATATATATTTTTTGTTTTGTCCTGACTTTGACCTATGTAGCCTGCTTGCTTGATTTTCTGCAAGAATTGTTAGCTTTTCTGTATGGAATACTTTGGCACTTATTGACCATGATTTCAGCACCTGGCTCTATGAAATTTTGTTACGGTTCCAATGGCATGAGAATCAGCTAGATCAGACATCGTTTGTGCCACGAACGGACCTTTGGAAGCCCAAAAACCTTAAAATCAAAGGCCAAGGGCAGGGCAGTAATTTGCCCTGATCAGCACTGATCAACTCCTGGCCCGTGCTGATGAGCCCTAGATTGGTGCCGATCTGGTGCCAACTGATCGCCTTGATCGGAACCAAAATGGAGCTTAGTGGTACCTATTTTGGGGACATCGGTACCGCCGTGTCCTTTGCCCAATAGCTCTTTGGCCTATAAATATGGCCCTTCCCCCCTCATTTTAGGCACCTCTTGTTACTTGATCAAGTGCTTCTCAAGCATCAACGACTCTCACTCTCCTTAGAATGATTCTAAGGCATTATAGTCTGACCTTGCTCTTCTTCCTTAGTTGAGTTTAAGGTCCAACTTAATACTCAAAATTCGATCCTGTCAACTTTCACACACACTTTGGTCTTCCTTAGACTAAAGCTATTAGCTACTTAATTTATTATTTATTAATTTAAGAATTAATTAATAGTCCATTAATTAGCAATATTATAAGACTATAATTCGAGTCCTCGTGCTCTACCTTAGCTTGATTTGGAGGAAGACTTGACCTATTTGGTAATTTTTTAACACGAAGCTCCGATCCAGCCGCATCACAAACACAAGGGTATAACAACATTAAACTCAAAACTTTGTCAATTAAAGCCTGGTTCGTCTAGTACCTTATCAAATTTCATGCCTAGTTCGTCCAACACTTTGCATGCTTTAAGCCCGGTCTGTCTAGCACATTAAGCCCAGTTCGTCAGGCAAAACAAATAAATCAGTTTTCAACTAACGCCCGGTCCTCCCGGCACACCGTTAAGCCCACTCCCTGAGTGGCACCTTCAAAACCCTACCATCCTAAATGATGGTAGAACTTCGTCCGCCCTGATCCTCATACAAACGAGGTACGAAGGCATGCCTATAGATTTTAGCCTAAGTAGCGGGCCTCGACCAAATTGACCGGTCAGGATTTAGGAGAATGTGTTGCATGACCTAGAATCCTTGATAAACAAGGCTAGAGTTGGGCTCCCCTCCAAATTACACACCATTCAATAATTGTGCTCTTAATGTTTGTCTATAACTGCCATGCATTATTAGTATGCTCATGCATCGATAAACTGACATTCATGCTAAATAATATTTTGATTTCTCAATTATGACCCAAACCATTGATTCATTTCGAAAGAAGCCAAAAACCTAGTCCCCTAATGCGTCCCACATCGCCCGCGGAGTACATCGTAGGCTAGTGTATAAGGCTGGGTTCAGTCCTTCCTCTATGAGCTAGCTTCTGGGGGGCAAGTTAGGGGTCAAGTCTCTTGCAAGAGTACTTGCAAAAGTCCCTTATCATCCCTTAACCCAATGATTCGAGGCTAGTGCATTTTATCCAAAGGCTAACTGAAAATAGAGTCCATTAGGGTTTTATCCTTAGTTCTTTCCCTGAAAACAAAAACAAATTAAGGTGGTGACTCTAACATGCCACACATAGTCAAAGCGCTCTAAAGAGCCAACCCGACATCACTTAAGCGCTAAACCGAGCCATGACTTGTTAATTTTGACCAATAACAAAAAAGAAACCATAAGGAGTTCCTCCCAGTTTTTGTGACGAACCAACCAATGGGCCTGACCAGATCAAAGGACTCCATCATTTGGACATCCTTTCCCTCGGTGCTTGGTTGGGGCCGCACAGCTGGCCACTACACTGGGAACTTTAACATTTTTCAAACTAAAGAAGATGACTACCGAGTAGGCTTCGAAACTTTGGTTTGGGTTTTAATTGAGAAATAGCATTTTGTATACATTCAGATACATCATTTGGGATCCTTTGTTGTCATTAGAACTAAGCAAATCGAGTTGCTATTATCACTGAAGGGTAATCTTCCTTAGAGCTTCCTCGGGTCGAGAAAGCTGCTCAACCATCCTGCGTACCTCTGTTCCCTATGGTAGGATAAAGGGTTTAGTTCACCAATGTTCCATTTGATGCAACATGGCCAAATGACGAGGTATATTCCAACTCTACTAGATAGGACCTTTAAACCAAACCACCAAAAGCATGTAATAGCCTTAGAACTGGTCCCTAGGATTCTATGCACCCAAAAATCATGAAATCGTTTTTTGGCATGACATCCACGCATTTAAGCATTTCATACCATAGAGCAAGAAGTAAACCTAAACACCAACCAATGGTCAAAATCTAAACACCAATCAGTGATCAAAACCTAAACACCAACCAATTGTTAGCACAAACGCAAATCCCTACTTGAGGAGATATACCTTACTCATGAGCCTCAAACACTAACCTGAACACCTAAATACCAAAAGACTCAAACACTGACCTGAGCACCACCAGATTTACCAAAAGCCTTAAACCAGATCTAAGCATTCAAAATTTTAAAACTAGGGGCAATGCCCGATCATGCCCTCAAATCTTGATTCGAGCATTGCTTCCCATTCACCCAAGCCTTAAACACTGACTTAAGCACCATCAAAATACCAAAAGCCTTAAACACCAACCTGAACACCTTTAAAATATCAAAAGCCTTAAACCAGACTTGTGGAATAGCCTTGATGAGTCTCTTTCTTTTTGCTGCTTCAAAGTCTGATGGATGTTAGAGTAGAGGCTTGTGCCTAGAAAGAAAATGATTGATAAGTCGATTTTGATGTCCTTTCATGCGAATCTTGCTTTTGGACTACCAAGTCACGGGAGACTAGCATTCAAAATCCCAAATTGGGGGCAATGCCTGATCAATCCCTCAAATCTTGACTTGTTCATTGCTTTCCACTATCCTAAAAGCCTCAAACATTGACATTAGCATCCTTATAGCCTCAGACATTGACCTAGGATACCCAATTACCATAAACCTCCAACACTGACCTGAGTTATGAAACCCTAATGATGCATACTTTTAAACCGGACCAAAAGTTATGTACTGATACCTCCTTTTATTTGCTTCTTCCAGAGAATAAAAATAAATATTGCTACTCCACCTACTGATCTCAGGGCTATGCTTGAGGAAATGATTTGGGGCTAGAAGGCTCACCTCCATAATTTGCTTACCGAATAGAGTGACTCTATTAGGAATGATATGGCCAATCAGAGAGAGACCATTCTGGGGGCAGTTAGAACTCTTATTAACACTAGCCAGAATGGCAATGCTCCTCCAAACTAGACTGAAGGTTCTAATGATTAGCATGTTGCTCCACCTAATGGTGACCAGACTGCCAGAGGGTCGATCCCTTGAAGTTGGAGCCACATCCAACGCTATTGCTATGCTGAGCCAGACAGGGGATTACATGGCCTCTAACAAGGTAAAGAAAATGATGGAGAAGATGAACTCTTTCAAGAAGTTCCTCAAAAGCATCAAGAAGTATGAGGACCTTATCGATGTTGACTCTTTCCCACTCTTCCCCGAGGCTAGGCTGCTAGCGAAGTTCAAGATGCCTGCCATGGAAAAATTTTAATGACACCACATGCCCCAACACTCATCTGAAGATGTATGTGGGTGCCCTCACTCCTCTTGGCATAAAAAGTGAGCTCCTTGCTCAACTGTTCCAATAGTCGCTCACTGGTGCCGCTCTCTACTGGTTCGTCGCCTTAGACAATGCCAAGAAGAAGACTTGGGATGAGATCTGTAATGCCTTTAACTAACAATACCACTATAATGTTGAGGTTGACATTACTAAGTGGGACTTGGAGACCACTAAACAGGGTGCCTGAGAGTCTTTCTCCTCGTTCCTTATGAGGTGGAGAGGCAAGGCTTCCTGAATGCTTAACCATCCCTTTGAGTAAGAACAGATTGATATCATTGTCAAGAACCTTCTCCCCTCTTACTAGAATCACTTGAGGATGCAATAACTCCTAGACTTTTGAGCTGTTATTGCTATTGCAAGCAAGATCAAAGACTTGATTTAGTTAGGACAAATCAAGGAAGATCAGGCTTCTTCCTCCAGATATAAAAAGCCTCCGAGAAGCTATCATGTAGTTCCTCCCGTGACTCAGAAAGGTAGTGAGGATGCCAATCTGACCAGCCAAAGATAACTTTCTCCTCCTCCTCCTCCAAGACCAATTGCCTGAGCACACAAGCGTAACTTGACAGATATGGGTGTTCCTCTCTCTTTCATCTTCTAAAAGGCAGTTGATGATAAGTTCAGCCACTAGAGCCCCAATCGCTACCGAATCCGATCCCTAAGACCTTCAACCTGAATTCTTTCTATGCTTTCCACTAAGAGACTGTGCATAAGACTAATGAGTGCAACACCTTGTATTTAAGATTTAGTGGAAAGTGGCAAATACTCCCTGTTTGACCCAGACCAAACATAAACACTAACCCCATCCCTCACCATCAAAACAACATTCATATGCTACATCAAGAGTCAGATGCTGACTTGGCCTCTCTGATCTGCCCCATTGTGGATAACCCATGTTGTGTCATAGACCTAAATGACATACTTGAGGAGATCAATGCAATCACCCGAAGTGGCAGACAATATGCATCTCCTCCTCCCGAGGCAATACTTAACCCTACGTCCCTAGCCAAAGAAGCCCCAAGCTCCAATTCCAGCCCCTAGCCTGAAAACCTGGTCTTGGAGCAGCTAAAGAAGACAAAGGCCAACATTTCTATATGGGGCATGATCCAGTCCTCCTTTGTGCACTGTTAAGCTTTGGTAAAGGCCATAAACCAATGCCAAATCTTTGCTGACATAACTCCTGAGGCACTAATAGCTTCCATCACAAGGAACCCCTTTGTCATGGCCATCCACTTTGTCGACCACAAAATTCCATAGGGGGATACATTGCATAACTGTAACACCCGCCACCCAATCCCGAAAGACTCGATGGTGGATGCCACATTCGGTGCCGGAGGCACCGTCCTAACCTACATATAAATCATACAACCATATTGTGAATTAGAAGTGACTTAGTATTCACAAGTTTAGCAAGTAATAATATTTTGTTTTGAAAATGATTTGGGAGAGTCCTACAGAAAAACTGCAAGAGTTTCCCCTAAAAATAAAAGTTACCAAACATATGAATACAAAGCACTCCCAAATTCAAACTCCAAACCCCATCAAACTCCAATAACAACACAATAGCACTTCTATAATTTCATAACTACATAATTCCTCAATAACATTTTAATATTCATCACTTAAATACATTCTTATATATATATATATATATATATATATATATATATATATATATATATATATATATATATATATATATATATATATATATATATATATATATATATATATATATATATCTCAAATCCTTATGTTCTTAATCATACCAACTATCTTAAACATATTTTATATCCAAACATTAAATAAAATCTCATGCTTATCTCCAAATATATACACCAAACTAATTTATCATTACATGCTTAAGTTATAATTCAAATAACATAATCTCCGAAAATGTAATAATTATACAGGCCATGATTCTTAAGTACATCAAACTAATTCTACCACTACTAAAATAGTCTCTTCTGTTCTGAAGCTACTCTTCTAATCTTCAAGTAGCAACCACGGACTTCAACCTGCGCATGATAAAAATCAACGCGCTGAGTATAAAACTCAGTGGTGCTCATAAATGACAAACTTACCAATGTTGCACTGACAACACACTTAAAATATAAATTTTCATCAAAAGAACATACATTTACATTTATAGCAAAAGAAATATCAAATAAACTTATAATTAATAACATAAATAATTTAATTCTTCCAAATCATAAATTCATTACTTGGACATTTGTTATACCAATACACATACTACTTATTTTAAAACCATGTATCGAAATATCATGCTTTGAAAATTCATTTGATAACATAATCATTTATGTCCAAACTAAGGTTTACTGAAATAATATAATCTCATTCATTTAAGTGCCTTAAAAATATTTTCCAAGGGCTCGCATACACTTAGGAGAAAGAGAAGCAGATAGGTTTTCATAACTTATTCATAATGGCCTTAGGTTGCCAACCTTTTCATAACATATAGAGCGCGTCCGCCCTAACATAAGACACCCACATGCCTAGCATATGATCATAGCTTCTCATCATAATCGCATCAAATGCCGAGTATGCTCATCATACATAAAAATCAAATCACGCATCAAATTCACACCAAGTATATTAGAGCCCAAAATCCTTGTTTTAATTCTTAATTCATAACACTTCTCATAAAACTTGTCTTATTCTTTAGTCTTCTTAAATTCATAATGTCAGCTTACTTTAGAATGTCAGTAACTCATGAAAAATTCATACTTAAACAAAATTACTTAACTTGGAAAATTTCTTATCATATGAAATCATACATGTAAACTTTAGAACTTAAGTGACTCATGAAAACATAATTACTCAATATAGAAAGTTTCTCATAAATTCCTTTTCTTTTAAAATTTTTTTTAAAGTCATAATGAAATTTATCATAAGTAATTTCTTATCATATAAAATCATACTTTTCTTATTCAAAATTAAAGCACATGCACCTTAAATATCCATTTTTTTTAAAACTCTAAACATACGAAAGTTATCAAAATAATCATACTTATGTCATATATATATATATATATATATATATATATATATAGCATAACATAAAAAAAAAAAACAATTAAGTAAACCTTACTACCCTAAGGTGGTTTGACCTCTTAATGAAAACCAAGGGGAGGAATTTCCTTCTCCAATCAAGCATGCTAACATAACTCTTATGCACCAAAGTATCCATTAAACATGTCCACAATAACACTAGTCAAACTTGTCTTAGTTTTGTCAAATAAATCCTAAAATATACAAATAATCAAGAGAACTTCATCACACATGATTCATACATACCCTTATCCAAATAAACCTATGATTTAAGACATAGGAAATTTCCAGCATTAAAATAACCTTGACCTTTGATGGGTTTTTAAGACATAACTTGAATTATATTTCTCCAAATTAAATGAAATTAGATTCATTAGAAAGCTAAGACAAAATTCTACAAATGTTATGAAGGGATCACAGCCCCGATCCATCTGTAAGGTAGCAAACAAAAGCTAGGAACACAGACCAACAGTCTAGACCTGATTCAGCAGAACCAAGTCCAATGTTTATTGAATTTCTCCTTAACCAAACACTCAAATTAAATAAATCCAAGACCAGAGAAGTCTCAAGACACAATGAAACAACTCTCATGAAGAACTCAAAACATAATCTTGCCATTATAGTGGTCAAAATGGGCACTCAATTCAGTGATGCATGTGGCCCGTCATAACAGAGTCAGTTTGGGTGTTTCAGCCATAAGTTGAGCTATATATATCCAATTGGACAAAAGAGGATGGGTTGGAAAGATAAGAAGTATACCTACAACTTTTATGAAGGACTCAGACATAAATGGGAAGTGGAAAGTATCGGAAAACAGTCCTTAATCTCACCCAATAACACCTTTTCCCAAATTCAGCTTACTTTAACCATGGAAAAGAACATGAAAGACATAGATACAAGGTAAAGGTTCTACCACATACTAAATACTCATCAAACATCACCCAAGAGCATGTCATTGCAACCAAAGTTCAACAAATCAATCATTTCATACAAAATCCCAAAATATACACATGATAGCATAAATGCACAAAATCAAAAATTAGAGTCAGGTAAGTGTGTTTATGAACACTAACCTTACAAATAAGCTTTAGCAAGCTTAAATTAAAGCTTTCTAAGCTCTAACTTTGCCTTTACTCCATGGTAGAGGTTTCTCCAACCTTTGGCTCAAGTAGAGAATCTCCAAATTTCTTGAAATAATTCACCAAAAATCTCTTCTCAAGCTTTAATCTATAGGATTAATAACTTAAATCAAGTTGGGTGGAAAAGATTTGGTGGATTTAGTGAGTAGGGAGTGAAGAAAAACAAAGAGAAGAAGAAGAGGGAGTTGGCGTTAACATGGAGAAGAAGAAAAGAAAAAGTGTTGCTCAATAATTGAGGAGTTGACATATAAAGCAACTAAAGGGTAGTTTAGTCTTTTTTCACAATTGGATGGCTAAGATTAAGTCAAAAGTAATCTCATCTAATGGGTAAAAATAATCTCCAATTAAATTCCTTCAAAATATTATTTATCTCCATAAAATTCTCAAATTTAGTCCTTAAAAATAATTCCTCAAATTTCCTTCATATAACACCATAATTCACTATTCACTAATTATCTAAATTGTCCAAAAATATTTATTACTTATTTTCTACCCATAAAAATCATGTATGCAGACTCCAAAAATATTAAATAAAATATAACACATAGATAGTAATTTTTCCGGACCAAAATAATACTTATTCCCGGACCGATGGTACTATTCACAGACCGGTGCTACTATTCACAGACCAGTAAAACTATTATTTTAGACACAAAAAAATTAGGGCGTTGCAATTCTACCTCCCTTAAAGAATTTTGTCCTCGAAATTCACCTGAATTAAACAAGTACAAATCTCATAATTATAGCATAAACTTATCATGCATACAAACCGATTAGATCCTTAATATCCTTTTAAATTCCCTTATAAGAAAAATCCATAAACGTCTCTTATTTTATCTAGCACTCAATCCAATGACCTATATAACTCACATACCAAACATATCATCATATAAGACACATATCAAGACATGTACAATTTATAAAGTTTAAGTTCATAGAGTATCATACACTTAAATTCAATAACAAAGGTCTATACATATAAATATAGTAAGGTGATATTAATTTAGTTTAAATATCACATTCAAAGATTTGCATAAAGTAAATTCTCATAAAGCATGATGAGATTATCTGAACATATCCTAGGATCATATAGCTTATTCTCATAACCGTGTTAATAACTTCATTCCATCATGATACGTAATCTCAAACACTGTCATGCATATATACATCTAGTCATACATGCATACTTGCAAGTTCCACTCAAGAAAAAAAATTAAACCAAATGTCCAAATCTCAATACATAAAAACACAATCACAAAGTTATGCAAATCATGCAATGTGCCATATAGACTATCTCAACTTGACCATTTATGCCTAATGATTTGGTAGTTCCATCCAAATAGAGCTCACTAAGTCATAGCAATTCCACTTTTTGTTTTAATCATAGATATCTCACATAAATCCATAAATCTTCCATGACTCGTAAATACTTCTATTAACTATTAACCAATTTTTTCTATCGTAACAATGATCACTTATAAAATCTTGATCATTTTGGCTTAGAATTCATTCTCATATAAGTATAGTGAGATCAACACGAACCACAATTTTTACATATTAATGAAATCCCACAGTATAAAAATTCTTATCTTGTAATACATCATTATTTCTATTTCCATCAAATCTTAAAAACCATGATTCCTAATTTGTCAAAAACGCTAAATATTGACTCTCATCTCATTTAAATCATACTAATTCATACTCCTTCACCTTTTCGTAATTGATTCTTTTCTTAATATTCATACAATAACATGACTAGATCCATTCTTACTTATCTAATTTATTGGTATAAAATCAATTCAATAGTTGGACAACTATATATCCATGTCCGATGTCATTACTCAATTCACTTAACTGTCATGGTCCAATATTTATATAACATAATTCTCTTCATTTCTTTATAGGAGTCATGTACTTTTTCTCGGATCAAAAGACTAAACAAATACTTTAAACATCAAAAGACTAAATCTCGTTGAATTTAATTCTTAATTATACCGTATTAAGCCATAAGGTGTCACAATTCATACAAGATCCGCTACTAGGCACATTAAGATTAAAGCAATTTATTTCTAACTAAGAATCACAATTTACTTTTCTTATAACCATAGTAATTTATATTATCCCTGATGAATACGATAATATACTTTACTCCACCAAGTAGTAATTATTTCTCATAAGTAAAAATCACTTCTCATAAATGGCTTTAAATAATGTTTCATTCCACCAACATTATTTCTTATGAAAAATACTCATCACCCATTATTATAGCAAATCACATCAAATCATTCATTATTTAAACCTTATAAATATCATTTATGTAAATACACCAATTAATAAATATATCCTATCCAAAAAAAATGCTTATCTCAATAGTCATAATAACTTCCATTACCCAAAATCATGTAAACTTCATCAAATACACATACTAAAATCAATACTCTAATTAAATAGATTCTATTGTCCTTAGATTGGAATCATTTAGTTCTCTTATTAGATAACACTAGCACTCATTCTCACCATACTCCTTCTACAGGCACATATACACATATTCATGCATTTTATGTATGCATTTCACATTCAAGTATGAGGTATACAGGGTCATCTTCCTCTGTAACTACAGATGAAAATGATAAACCTACTTCATCTATACCTTCTGTTATTTATGCTAAATATAAAGAGACTGAGCCTAAACCAATAATTCAAACATTAGTAAAACCGAGATTTTCTACTTCTGATATTCCAAATTTAAAAATGAAAGGTGTTGATTATAGTAATTCAATCCCACAGGCAGTTTATAATCCTGTAGATAATTATGTTAATCAACAGTCCAACTTAGTAAATACATCTCCAGAATCACCAACAGCTTCAGCTATAACTGAAAATGTTAGCGATATCAACAGAGAATTAAATGTCCTTAGTAAAGACGATATTGAGAAAAGCTTAATCAAAGAAATATCTAAAACCAAAAATTTAATTAAAATGAAAAAGATATTAAAAACTTACTCTTTTGAAGAATTAAAATATGAATATTTAGATTATAAATTAAGTAACCAAACTGAACTTAAATTCTTTGAATGGTATAAATTAATTAAAGAAAATAAATCTGATAAAAGTGTAAATCCAATTACTATAAGAGATAAAAGACCAGAATGGATAGTAAATGATCAAACATTAAAAAGTGATTTTCCTCCTAAAACAATTAGTAAACTAAAATATCAAGACAATGAAATTATTTGTGCACCTTATAAAATTGCTCAAGATAATGATGTAAATAAAAAGGTAATTGAACAAAATAACTTTAGTAATGCAAGTTTAATTTGTTTAAACTCACAATTAAAACGAATAGAACATATGCTAGAAGATAAACCTTTAGTGTCAGAAACCATAAAAGGCAAAGAAACTGTAAAAACTCACATGTTTAAACCTTATCAAATCTCTCAATCAAGTAAACAAGAATTTGTAAATAAATTAAAAGATCAATTGAGTAAACTTGAGGTTCATTCAGCAATTAATCAACATATAGCTCCTGACACTACTGAAGCCTCTAGAAATATAAACACTATAGAAGAAAACACCAACTCTGATGACAGCGAACCTGACTCAGAAAATGATAAACAATTTGAGTTAAATCCTATAAATCATCATCGAGAAATAGTAAATAGGGCACCAGACTTAGGCATTATTGATAAACCTAACACTATATCTCAATTTAAATATAATGCTTCAACAATCTATGAATGGAACATAGATGGTTTAAGTAAATATAATATATTAAGTATTTTGCAACAAATGACCATGGCTGCAAATGCTTATAAAACGCAGTCAATTATTTCTGATAAAGCTATTGCAGAAATCCTCATTGCTGGCTTTACTGGACAACTTAAAGGTTGGTGGGACTATCATCTCACTGAACAACAACATTTAGAAATTTTAAATTCAATTCAAGTCAATGATGAAGGTGAACCTATATATGATGAAAATGGTGAAGTAATTCGGGATGCTGTGTCATCTTTAATTCTCACTATTTCACTTCATTTTATTGGAGATCCATCTCACTTAAAAGATAAAAATGCAGAATTACTTAGTAATTTAAAATGTAAACACTTAGGTAATTTTCAAGAATATAAAACTACTTTTCTAACTAGGTTAATGTTAAGGGAAGATTCTAATCAAAGCTTTTGGAAAGAAAAGTTTTTGGCTGGACTACCTTATTTCTTAGGAGAAAAAGTTAGGAACAATATTAAACAACAATATGGTCAACCTATACCATACAATAAATTAACTTATGGTCAATTAATTAGTATAATTCAAAAAGAAGGTTTGCAAATTTGTCATGACTTAAAACTTCAAAGAACAATAAAATATGAAATGCAGAAAACTAAAAAAGAATTAGGATCATTTTGTAAACAATTTGATTATACTTTAAAATCTCCACAGAAATGTGATGGGCAATGCTCGCGAACACATCAATCTAAAAAACAGTATAAAAATAAATATTATAAAAGACGATACAGGTCTACACCTAGTCAAGATAAATTTTATTCTAAAGAAAAATATAAACCCCATAGGAAGTCTAAAAGAAAGCAACAAGCTAAAAATTCCAATAAAACCTCTTATAAAGATTTAACTTGTTATAATTGTGGTAAAAAGGGACATACTTCAAAATTTTGTAAATTTAATAAAAAGTTAAATGAATTAC
Organism: Jatropha curcas; assembly: GCF_041381405.1. Classification (NCBI taxonomy): domain Eukaryota; kingdom Viridiplantae; phylum Streptophyta; class Magnoliopsida; order Malpighiales; family Euphorbiaceae; genus Jatropha; species Jatropha curcas. The sequence continues at coordinate 18,365,931 of NC_143152.1, read as the reverse complement.
ATTTAGATGAAGAAGTGTTAAATAAAATCCACGAATTATATCTGGATTCTGAATCTTCGGCATCTGAGGTTATAGAAAGTGAAAATCAAATTGATGAATTAGGTATAACAACTAGTTCATCTGATTATTCTATAAATATGCTAACTAAAGATCAAAGTACGCTTTTAGAAGTAGTAAATTCTATAGATGACCAAGACACTAAAGCTAAACTCCTTCAAAAACTCATTAAAAGTTTTGATGAAACCCAGATAGTAAAAGAGGATATAACTCCTAAAATTCAACATAATACTTATGATCTCACAACTATATTAAATAAAAATAAGCATAAAAAAGTAGAAGCAGAAAATTCCACTAGTAATTTAAAAAATGAAGTTAGAAATCTAAAGAAGGAAGTTAGTGAATTAAAACGACAATTTCAACTTCATGATAGACTAATAAAGGTATTAGAATCTCAACTTATTTCTAGTTCTTCTTCTGATGAAGCAGAACCAGATAAAGATGAAATAAATCAATTAGATGAAGATGTAGATAGTAATTTTCTAAACTTATTACAAGAAATAACTTCAAGAAAATATTTGATAAAAATAAATATTCAGGTAAATAATTTTGTGATAGATGCAATTGCACTGTTTGATATAGGTGCAGACTTAAACTGTATAAAATCAGATTTAATCCCTAAAAGATATTGGTCAAAAACTAATGAAAAACTAAGTACTGCAAATAAATCTAAATTAGAAATTATAGGTAAAACAGATGCACAAATAGTAAACCAAGGTTTAGAAATAAACACAGTATTTTTATTATCACCTCAAATAAATTATATGGTTATATTAGGAACCCCTTTTATCAATTTAATAACACCATATTCAGTTAAAGAGGATTGTATTAAATTTAAAATAAGAAATAGTACAATTAAGTTAGAATTCACTGAAAAACCTAAGAAGAAGCAATTAAATCTCTTAAAAGCTCATTCAATTAAAATACTAGAGATTAATTCTTTAATTAAATCTAGAGAAGAAGATTTAAAAGATGCACGAAATAATATGTGTTTAAACAAAATTAAACAACAATTAGAGACTAAAGAAATACAAGATAAAATCACAACATTAAAAGAATTTATGGAAAAGGAACTATGTGCTGATCATCCACATGCTTTTTGGGATCGTAAACAACACATAGTAGATTTACCATATGAAAAAGATTTTGATGAGAAAACTATTAAAACTAAAGCTAGACCAATTCAGATGAGTCCTGAATTGATAGAGCATTGTAAAAATGAAATTCAGGATTTACTCAATAAAAAATTAATATCTAAATCTAGAAGCCCATGGTCTTGTGCAGCTTTTTATGTCAATAAAAATGCTGAAATAGAACGTGGTGTTCCAAGATTAGTAATAAATTATAAACCATTAAATACGGCTTTAAAATGGATTAGATATCCAATTCCTAATAAAAAAGACCTTCTAAAAAATTTATATAATGCAAATATTTTCAGTAAATTTGATATGAAATCTGGATATTGGCAGATTCAAATTGATCCTAAGGATAGATATAAAACTGCATTTACAGTTCCATTTGGTCAATATGAATGGAATGTAATGCCTTTTGGACTAAAAAATGCTCCTTCTGAATTTCAGAGGATTATGAATGATATTTTTAATCCTTATTCTAAATTTTGTATTGTATATATTGATGATGTACTTATTTTTAGTACAACTCTTCATGAACATTTCACACACTTAAAAACATTTTGTATGGTAATTCGACAAAATGGTTTGGCCTTAAGTAAAACTAAAATGGATTTGTTTAAAACTAAAATAAGATTTTTAGGTCATTATATTGAGCAAGGTAAAATTCAACCCATAGAAAGAACCCTGGTATTTGGAGAAAAATTTCCAGATGAAATTACTAATAAACTCCAATTACAAAGGTTTCTTGGTTGTTTAAATTATGTCATTGATTTTTACCCTAATTTAAATTGTATGTTAAAATTATTGCATGATCGATTACGAAAAAATGCTAGTCCTTGGACGGATAAGCATACTCAAATAGTTCAAAAGATAAAATCTTTAGTAAAAGAAATACCATATTTATATATTCCTAATCCTACAGCATTTAAAATAGTTGAAACTGATGCTTCTGATATAGGCTATGGTGGTATTTTAAAACAAAAACTTGATAATAAAGAGCGTATAATCCAATATACTTCAGGACATTGGACTCCCGCTCAAGTTAATTATTCTACTATTAAAAAGGAAATTTTAAGTATAGTCATTTGTATAAACAAATTCCAATCTGATCTTTTAAATCAAAAATTTTTATTACGTATCGATTGCAAATCTGCTAAAGATGTTTTACAAAAAGATGTTCAAAATCTTGCCTCTAAACAAATTTTTGCACGATGGCAAGCATTATTAAGTATTTTTGATTTTGATATTGAATTCATTCCTGGTAATAAAAACAATATTCCAGACTTTCTTACTCGTGAATTCTTACAGAATAATGGGCAAGAAAAAGGATAAGGGAAAAGCCATTAAAGAAGAATCTGAGTCACCCACTAAAGCTCTTTCTGAGCATTCTGAAGACCTCACTAAAACCCCAGCCTTAAACACTAAAACCTCTAAAGATCTTCAAAAATGGATTGAACAACTTAGTCAATCTCCTGAAGTTTTAAAGGCGTTGCAAGGTATAGCATCTTCTTCCACAGAGGATGCAGGTATGTCTTCTAAACTTAAAACGATCGTGCCCGTTCATGGTACGGCTAGTCTGTCTCAAACGGTAGACAGTAAAGACTTATCAAATCCGTTGATGGCTGTGGATTTGCCAAAAATCCAGTATACTCCTCAAAGTATACATAAATGGTTTGTTAAAAATATTTTTGATTATGAAATTGAGATCGAGGATGGGTATAATAATATTAATCCTTGGTCAATTTTAAAACACTACTACCCTGAGCATTGCTATTTTACTCCAAATGATCTTTCAAAACCTCAGGAATATTATCATAATATCTTACTTGATACTGACTCTGTAAAAATTAAACATAATTTTGATCCTAAAAATAAATCTATTATTTTGTATTCTTCCATAAAAATCCAAAGAGTTATTCATCCTAAAGATTGGCCTGCTCCATCCCTTTATACTCCAGTAAAATTCAAAGTTTTATATAAGCATGTGCATAGTACTACTTATAATTATTTTGATTATAAAGACGCATGGGAAAAAGTTTTCTATATTCAAAATCCCACTGCTACTCATTCGTGGTTAATTTATTTTGATCAGTCTTTTCGTACTGATTTAAAGATTCCAAACTGGTTTAAAAAATGGTGGCAAACAAGGGGTTTATCCAATGATATTCTCCCCCCTCCTATCATCTCTTTATATCAGTATTTTAAAGCCCATTATAAACCTAGACCTGAAGAAGCCCATATTCCATCCTTAATGTACTATTATATGGCCTTCTTTACGCCCTGGGTATATCAATGGTATTTGGACACTCAGTATGCCATAGGAACTCAAATTCCTATGTTGGTAAAACGACACAAGATTAAATGGTGGGGCTCTTTCAAGAACTCTACCACTGAACTTAAAATCGATCAATGGATTCGAACTAAACTTTCTGGTACACCTGCATTAACCTATGCTACAACTCTTGCTTTAAAGGATCAACCTACATTTGGAATCCAAAAAGCACAGTGTCAAGCCAGGTTAGCAGCGGCTAAAACACCTGATGAGTATAAAAGAATTTGCCAGGAAATGTTCCAGCAGCTTTCCACAGGTTCAGATTCTCCAATAAAACCCTCATCAAGTAAACCGCCAGCAGTTTCTTCAGATAAATCGTCATCCAAACCCAGTCTTAAAGGCAAAGCCAAATGGGCAGACATGGCGTCCTCATCTTCGTCAACATCATCATCTTCCCTTGTTTCAAGTAAAGATAGCAATGATGATATTCTTCAATCAATAATAGTAAAAAGTAAAACTGACAAAAAAGAAAAAGGAAAAGCAAAGTTAAAACAAAAAAGTAAAGTGAAAAGAAAAGAGAAGAAAAAGAAGGACACTTCGTCCTCATCTGATTAAAAGGCAGAAGGAACCTTATTCCTTCACGTGTCTCTACAGTAAAAGGCAAACTCCAATGGCCGACCAAGCACTATTTCTCTACAGTAAAATTCCCTGGTAAAACAGAGCAATGTGCATCAAAAGTAAACAGTCTACAGGAAAGAAGATTCTTTATTTTTTCTTTATAAAAGGAGCCTCTCCCCTTGTGAAGGCATAAGTTTAGTTTTTAGTTAAGTTAACCATAATCCCTCTCTCCTTCTTCGCTCCTAGTTCAAGCTGTAAGCGTTCAAGTTGGAGAAAGTCTAAATCTAAAACTCTTGTAAGTTTTAAATCTTTTATTTATATTTTATAAATAAATAAAGTTTGTATTTTATATTAAACTGCTACGAATATAAGTCCGTGTTTACGGCACCTTTCTCTTCTCCCTCCACACTCTGACTTAATTCTGGGGATCCCAGGTTAAGGTTGCAGGAACCCTAAACCTTTGTGTTAAATTGTTGATTAAATTTGTCATAAGTATGCTCTGTGGATGCAGCTTAGTCTGATCTTCCACATCAGAAATATTGTTTAAACTGTATGTTAATTCTGAAGTAAAATCATACTTAATGAATTATATAAGTATTCATATAAACCCAATTAATCATAGTATTTTAGTTCATAGTTATAATTTATCTTTAAATATTTGTATCTGTATTTATTTAAATCCGAGTAATAATCTTAGCTCTCTACATATATATGACTTGTAATTCATTAGTCTTTGTCAAAAGTTTTGTTGGTTTTGTTTTCAAAGAAACGATAAAAAAATTAAAAAGCATAAGTCTTTAGTTTAAAAGTATAAGTCTTTAGTCTTAAAAGCAAGTCATTAGTCTTTAGTCATAAGTCTTTATTATTTTTAGTCTTTTGTAAGTCTTTAGTCCTTAAAGTTTATATACGATAAAAATTAAAAAGCATTAGTCTGGTTTTTAAGTCTTTTGTTGGTATCAGAGCCATACTAACAGTATATATATATATAACATAAAAAAAAAACAATTAAGTAAACCTTACTACCCTAAGGTGGTTTGACCTCTTAATGAAAACCAAGGGAAGGAATTTCCTTCTCCAATCAAGCATGCTAACATAACTCTTATGCACCAAAGTATCCATTAAACATGTCCACAATAACACTAGTCAAACTTGTCTTAGTTTTGTCAAATAAATCCTAAAATATACAAATAATCAAGAGAACTTCATCACACACGATTCATACATACCCTTATCCAAATAAACCTATGATTTAAGACATAGGAAATTTCCAGCATTAAAATAACCTTGACCCTTGATGGGTTTTTAAGACATAACTTGAATTATATTTCTCGAAATTGAATGAAATTAGATTCATTAGAAAGATAAGACAAAAGGCTACAAATGTTATGAAGGGACCATAGCCCAGATCAATCTGTAAGGTAGCAAACAAAAGCTAGGAACACAGACCAACAGTCCAGACCTGATTCAGCAGAACCAAGTCCAATGTTTATTGAATTCCTCCTTAACCAAACACTCAAATTAAATAAATCTAAGACCAGAGAAGTCTCAAGACACAATGAAACAACTCTCATGAAGAAATCAGAACATAATCTGGCCATTATAGTGGTCAAAATGGGCACTCAATTCAGTGACGCATGTGGCCCGTTGTAACAGAGTCAGTTTGGGTGTTTCAGCCATAAGTTGAGCTATATATATCCAAATTGGACACAAGAGGATGGGTTGGAAAGCTAAGAAGTATACCTACAACTTGTATGAAGGACTCAGACACAAATGGGAAGTGGAAAGGATTAGAAAATAGTCCTTAATCTCACCCAATAACACCTTTTCCCAAATTCAGCTTACTTTAACCATGAAAAGAACATGAAAGACATAGATACAAGGTAAAGGTTCTACCACATACTAAATACTCATCAAACATCACCCAAGAGCATGTTATTGCAACCAAAGTTCAACAAATCAATCATTTCATATAAAATCCCAAAATATACACATGATAGCATAAATGCACAAAATCAAAAATTAGAGTCAGGTAAGTGTGTTTATGAACACTAACCTTACAAATAAGCTTTAGAAAGCTTAAATTAAAGCTTTCTAAGCTCTAACTTTGCCTTTACTCCATGGTAGAGGTTTCTCCAACCTTTGGCTCAAGTAGAGAATCTCCAAATTTCTTGAAATAATTCACCAAAAATTACTTCTCAAGCTTTAATCTTTAGGATTAATAACTTTAATCAAGTTGGGTGGACAAGATTTGGTGGATTTAGTGAGTAGGGAGTGAAGAAAAACAAAGAGAAGAAGAAGAGGGAGTTGGCGTTAACATGGAGAAGAAGAAAAGAAAAAGTGTTGCTCAATAATTGAGGAGTTGACACATAAAGCAACTAAAGGGTAGTTTAGTCTTTTCCCACAATTGGATGGCTAAGATTTAGTCAAAAGTAATCTCATCTAATGGCTACAAATAATCTCCAATTAAATTCCTTCAAATTATTATTTATCTCCATAAAATTCTCAAATTTAGTCCTTAAAAATAATTCCTCAAATTTCCTTACTTCATATAACACCATAATTCACTATTCACTAATTATCTAAATTGTCCAAAAATATTCATTACTTATTTTCTACCCATAAAAATCATGTATGCAGACTCCAAATATATTAAATAAAATATGACACATAGATAGTAATTTTTCCGGACCAAAATAATACTTATTCCCGGACCAATGGTACTATTCATAGACCGGTAAAACTATTATTTTAAACACAGAAAAATCAGGGCGTTACAATAACTATGACCTTTACATCACATTCCAAGCCAGGGGTAAGACAGTACCAATGGTCTTGGTAGATAATGACTCAGCCCTCAACGATTGCCCCCGAAAGTTGTTAGCTGTTTGGGGTTAGCAGTCGAAGACTTTATGCTATCCAATCAGATAGTGAGGGCATATGACAACACAAGGAGGGAAGTACTGGGCGTAGCTAATCTGGAAGTCACTATCGGACCTTTGGCCATGACTATACCATTCCAAGTAGTAGATGTTCCTGCCTACTTTAGCCTCCTCCTTGGGAGGCCCTAGATTCATTTGGCTAAAGCAGCCTCCTCTCTCTACCAAAAGCTAAAATTCTCCTACAACAATGTAGTGCTAACAATCAAAGGGGACTTGACTAGGAAATCTGAGATCCTTTCCTTGGCACCACTTTTGGAAATCCAACCTGAACAAGCAGTTTGCCCTCTTTCTGGATTCTCCTTCAACTTAGTCCAGTTTATTGAAGCAGAGCCTAGTAAAAAGACCTTTCCAATGGACTTCAATCCATATAGTAATCCCCTGGTTGCTAATACGATGCGAGCTATGTGTTATTTTTCAGGAATGGGACTTGGCCGAGACTAATAAGGCATGGTCTCCTTTATTGGACTCCTGATTGTTGAACCTCCCTTCAGCCTTAGATTCAAGTCGATAGATGAAGACCGAAAGGAGTTAGAGGAAGCCAAGCAAATGGCTAAGAAAAAAGGTGAACCAAGGGACATTCTGATGCGCCCATACTTCAAAACCCTCAATGGCTATTTTGTTAAAGAGGGGGAACCTAAATCTTACTACTTCTTCCAAGAACCTTGGTATTACCCTCTAACCAAGAAACTAATACCTAGTTTTGCAATTCTTTTTTATGTCAGGCTCTCAATAGAAGACCGAGAGTCTCTTTTTAAGGTCTAAACAGAGTGGGAGGACATCCTGGAGGCCTCTCTCTTTGACTTATGCATGATTAGTGGAAAGCAGACCCCACAATCCTCATACAACCTTTCCAAGCACCTCTTCAGACTAGTACTTTGTGGAGAGCATAGAGCAGTCCACCTTTCTCCTACCTGAGCTTGAGTTTGAGTCACAAATAGAATCTGAGTCAGAGTCTAGTTCAGAGTCTTCTGAGTCTCCCTTATCTTCTCTTTCTGAGTTAGGAGACCTCTTTGTCGAGCTAAATGTAGATGCTGACTATGGCACTTTAATCACTAATGAAAAGTTTCAATTTTCTTATTACCCTCTCTCTAACCTGAATGAGATTGCTGGTAAAATAGAAAATGAAAAAGAAAAAGAAAAAGAAACATAGATAACAAAAGAATAAATAAACATTGGCACAGAAAATGAACCAAAGCATACATTTGTTGTGCATAAATGTGATTGTAAACAGGAGTTGACAGAGCTCATCAAACAGTATTTAGATTGCTTTACATGGATAGCAAGTGACATGATTGGTATAGATCCTGACATTACCGTTGATAAAATCCTGACATATGATCATATCAAGCTAGTGAAGCAGAAGCTCCGAAGGCAGAAACTGGAAATCTCCCTCAATCAAAGAAGAAACAGCTAAGCTATTAGAAAACAATTTCATTAAAGCTATAGACTACCCTACATGGTTGGCAAATATAGTGTCGGTTTCCAACAAAGATGGCAAAATTAGAATTTGCATCGATTACTAGGATTCGTACAAAGCATGCCCCAAGGATGATTTTCCATTGCCCCACATTGACCTGCTCATTGACAGAATGGCAGGGTCCAGTCTAACCTCAATTACAAACTTGTGTGCAAGGTATAATCAAATACCAGTGAATCCACCTAATAAGTCGAAGACTTCATTTATCACCAAATGGGGTACCTTTTGTTACAGAATAATGTCATTTGGGCTGAAGAATGCCGGTGCCACCAACTAGATGATGGCCATCACGATCTTTCATGACTTAATGCATAAGAACATAGAGGTATATGTTGATGACATGGTTGTCCATACCAGAGACAGGCCAAGCCACTTAATTACCCTTGAACAGTTCTTCTTCAGACTCCGCTGGTATAACTTGAAACTCAATCTTGCTAAGTACCTCTTTGGGGCTCTATCTAGTATCTTTCTGGGCTATATGGTCTCCAAGAGAAGGACTGAGACTGACTCATCAAAGCCAAAAGCCATCTTAGAGATGCAACCTCCTAAGATAGAAAAGGAGATCCTAGGGCTCTTAGGCCGCCTTCAATACATCAGCTGGTTCGTTTCACAGTTAGCAGACACCCATGGACCAATATTTAAAAAGTTAAGAAAAGATGCCCTAAAGACTTGGGATGACTAGTGCTAGAAAGCTTTTGATTAGACCAAAACATACCTACTCAATCCTCCAGTCCTTTAGACTCTGAGGCCTAGAAAGCCACTTCTTCTTTATCTTTCGGTAACTGACGAAGTTATAGGGGCTATGCTAGCACAAGAAGCATCAGACTCCCACAAGGAGAATGCTATTTACTATCTAAGTAAATGCATGCTAACTACAGAACTGAAGTATAGTATGATCGAATAGTGTTTTCGTCGAAAATCCCCCCGAAGGATCCGAAAACATCCTTTTGTGATTTTTGATAAAATATGTTTATTTTTGACGCGATGCCGATAAATCGGTCTTATAAACAATTTTGAGTCGCCACCCATTATTTAGGCAATGGGACCGTTTTTATAACATTGACTCCATTTTAAACCCAATTTTGTTTTAAGGCCAAATTATTTCAAAAAGACTGGTCAGGCGCACCAATGCGATTCTGGGTAAGGGAATTGGGTACGTCGGCCCGTTGGAAGCCGACGCCGAGAAAAACCGGCCTCTATTAACCTATGATTTCTAATTTATTTTAGTTAGAAAAGCCAAATTATTTATTTATTTAAACCCAACCCAAATAAATCAGACCGAGTTCCTATTTGAAAAATTATTTAATCGTCCCAAATAAATCTAATTATCACATAGCAATTATTCAAATTAAAGCAATTAAACCAAATAAATAAAAGAGACCCGCTCTTGCCTTATGGTTCAAGGCGGGTGACAAACCGACTCAAAAATATGTAATGGAATAAATAAATGACCCGCTCTTGCCTTATGGTTAAAGGCGGGTAACAAACCGGATCCAAAAATATATATACAGATTGAATCAAAAATTAAATCCATAAACCAATAAAAATTCATACAAATAATAAAATAATAAAATTCATACAAATAAATATATATAATCACATTTTAATATTTTAAGCTCAATTAAATTATAATCTGTTCATATTTGGGCATTCTCAGTCCTTAAAATTTATTTTATGTAAAATTTATATTTTTTTTTTATTATTATTATTTCTGAAAAAATTGATGAATAGTACTGTTCATCGATGAACAAACAGTTACTGTTCATCGATCATTTCTGAGAAAATTAATGAATAGTGCGTGCATAGTACATGAATAGTGTGTGAACAGTGAGTGCATAGTGTCGATTTCTGGAAAATTTAAGAACAGCTACTGTTCATCGATGAACAAACAGTTACTGTTCATCAATCATTTCTGGGAAATAGTTACTCTTCATTGAATAAACAGTTACTGTTCATCAATCATTTCTGGAAAATAGTTACTGTTCATTGAATAAACAGTTACTGTTCATCGATCATTTCTGGGAAAATTGATGAACAGTTACTGTTCATCGATGAACAACTACGTGATTTTTACCCAGAATCCATTTTTAAGTGTTTTTTACATCATTTATTATTTAAATATAATTTAAGGACACATAAAATAGCCAAATATGAACAAAATATAATTTAATGAAGCTTAAAATATTAAAATAACAAGAATATGCAAAAACACAAAAATATGTAAAAAAATACAAAAATGTTAAGCAAATTACCTGATCCTCAGATTGAGGATTGTAAATGGATCAAGATCTCCAGAAGCCTTTTTTTTCAAGATTTAAATGTGTTTTTTTTTGTTTTATCTTTTTATTTTTTTGCTCTCTTTTTATGGTTTGATTCACCTAAAATTAATATCTAATGCCAATTTTCCTCCAAATTAACTCACAAGAGTTTCTGGAGGAGAATGTGGCTGCAAGGTATTTTTTAGGGTTTTTTAGATTGTGAAGTTCCTCCTCAAAATTGTGAGAAAGAGATGAATTGCGGGGCATAAAAAACACGCGTCAACAAATAGTTATGTTTGGCTCTAGCCTGGGTATGCACCAAGCTCCAAAATTACCTTTGTTCCTACACTACTCATGTCATTGCTGACTAGAGCCTTTTGAAATTCCTTATGAAGAGGCCAAATTTGGACAGTAAGATGGCAAAGTGGGCCACCATCTTTACAGTATTTGATCTGAAGTTTGTTGCAAAGAAGACAATCAAAGGTAGCGTGATAGCAAATCACCTAGCAGCGTCCCTCGGCGATCCTGAAGTGGCAGACGTCAGGTTTTCGGATGAAGATATCCTCCAAATCCAATCAGACTAGTGGAAGATGTATTTTGATAGGGCTGTTAACTATCAGGGTTGTAGCGCAGGAATAGTCATAGTAACTCTAGATGGGGAGCGACTGCCTTTTAGTATAAAGTTGGCACTTTAAGCCACTAATAATGAAGCAGAATATGAAGCATGTATCACCGGATTAGAAGCGGCACTGAGTATTCAGATCAAGCATCTGGCAGTCTATGGGGATTCTATCCTAATAGTCTCTAAAGCGTTGAAAAAAAATGGAAAATCAAATGGTAGCATTTGGTTCCTTACCTCCAATGCCTCGACTAGTTAGCTCAGCAATTCAAAGAGTTGTCATTCACTACTTACCACTGGCTAAGAATCAATCTGACGACGCACTGGCTACCCTTGCCTTATGGTTGATGCCAGTCCAGATTCATCAACAGCCAACCTACTGCTGCAGTCTTCAGCTCGTTGATGGCAAACAGTGGTTCTAAGATATTCAGACGTGGTTAGAGAAGGAAGAATATCCTAAGGGTGCCTCTAAATTTGATAAGAGGACTCTTCGGGAGTTGTCAAAAGGTTACCTCTACAAGGATGGTATCCTGTACAAGTGGACATGGAACCAGGCACATCTCAAGTGTGTGACTGAAGAAGAAGCTCAACCGATAATGGAGTGGGTACACGGCGAAGAAGAAGGCCCCCATATGAATGGGATTGCTCTAGCCCATAAGATCACCAATCAGGGTTATTATTAGCTTACTTAGCCATCAGATTGTGCTCAGTTTTTTCAGAAACGCCATAAATGCTAGATTTATGCCAAACTTCAGAAGATGCTCTCGATAGCTCTTCATCCCATTTCTACACCCTGACCCTTCATAACTTGGGGAATAGATGTGATTGACAAAACACCCCTAAGTCTTCTAATCAGCATGAGTACATCTTGTTAGGCATCGACTACTTTACTAAATGGGTGGAAGTCGCTTCCTATAGGAGATCCCAACCCCCGGAAGGACCTCAGAAAACTTTTGAACTTTTATTTGTTTAAAATTATTATTGGGAAATGGTGATAAAAACTTTTAGGAACGCGATGCCGATGAATCAGTCTTATAAAATATTTGAGTCGCCACCCATTATTTCGGCAATGGGACCGTTTCCAATTTTATTTTATAAAAGTGACTTCATTTAACCCAATTTTATTCAAGGCCAATTATTTTAAAAGACTGGTCAGGCGTACCAAGTACGATTCTGGGTAAGGGAATTGGGTACGTCGGCCCGTTGGAATACAACGCCCGGAAAACCAGCCTCTTTTTAGCCTACAATTTCTAATTTATTTTTAGGAAAGCCAATTTATTTAATTAAACCCAACCCGAACAAATCGAACTGAGCTCCTATGTGGAAAATTAATTAATCATCCCAAATAGATCCATTCATTGCATTCATAATCATTCATAATCACATCAATCATCCAACCCATAGCAAAAATAATTAAAAGACCCGCTCTTGCCTTATGGTTAAAGGCGGGCCACAAACCGAATTTGCAATATATTCTACTTAATTAAAATATAATAAACCCTAAAATCCCATAAACATGCATAATAAAATACTAACCTATTTGATATGATTAGATCATAATCTGCCCATTATTGGTTATTTCTTAAATTAAAAAAATAAAACTTTTATTTAATTACACGAAATTAGATAAAAAAAAAAATGAAACTATTCTGGAACCCAAGAACAGTTGAGTCACGCAGCTGTTCTATAAAGAACAGCTGCGTGACGGAACTCCTAGTTGCGTGACGCACCTGTTCGTGACTTTATCAAAATTCCCAGATTCATCAATCACTTATTAAAACATAATATTAAATAACAAAACATAAACGAAATAAACTTATTGATCACGAACAGTTCCGTCACGCAGGTGGTCCGGACAAAGTCAACTTCTTTTGGACATGAATAGTTTCGTCACGCAGGTAGTAGCTGCGTGACGCAGCTGCTCTGGTCCGTAACTACCATTCAAACTACCTTTTTTACGTTTTCTTTTTATTTACACTTATTTAATATTACTCAGAAACACTCAATAACGGGCAGAATACTACTTAATCAATATCTAACCACCCAAACCCCAATAAAATGGGTATTTAATAAATAAACAACTAAGAAAGTAATAAGAGAGGTCTAGATGATTACCTAACCCTCAGTTTGCACGAGGTTTGAATGTCTTAGGAATGTTGTTTCAGGATCACAGAAGGCCTTTTGCAAAGCTTTAACAAAAAAAAACCTCTTTTTTCTTTCTTTTCTCTCTTTTCTCTTCTTTTTTTTTTGTGATTTTGTTTTCAACCTATTTGATCTCTAATGCTTCGTTTTTCTTCAAGATAACTCAAAGGAGCTCCTGTAGAAAACCTAACCGCAAACACTTTTTATGTTTTCTCAAAGAATCGCTCTCTAGTTGTTTTTTCAGAAGTCCCGTATAAGAGATAAAAATGTTGTATTTATATGGGTAGGGCACCAGAACAGAGCTGCGTCACGCAACTAAATGTTCTGTGACGGACCCGAGAGCTGCGTGACGCAGCTCACTTTTCGTACAGTTGCCGCGTATCCACACAAATGGCAAAAACCGTTACACGGGCTCGTCTAGGTGATGCATCCTGGTTAGAGTTGCGTGACGCAACTAGTAGTGTCGTCACGCAACTTATAGCTGCGTGACGCAACCCTAGCGCAGGTCAGACTCCTTAAACCGGTTTGAATCAGTTTTTGGTTTAAAGGCTTCTGGTTGACCCTGATTCCTTATTCCACATCCTTATATCCTCATCGGGTTAGGCGGGGGCATAAAAACACGCGTCAACAACCATGTCCTAAATTCCAGAAAAGTAGCCCAGTTCATCTAGACAAACATCATATGCAGATACAGAGTTCCTTTTGAGATCATATCAGACAATAGGTCTCACTTCCAGAAGGAGGACTCCACTCTCATGACGAAGTGCAAGATTCAGCACCACCGATCTTCACCATACAGGCCCCAGACCAATGGAGCAGTCGAAGTAGTGAACAAGTCTATTAAGAACATTCTCTAGAAGATGATTCACAGTCATAGGAATTGGCTTGAGCATTTGCCTTTTGTTCTATGGGGATACAAAATCTCCATCAGAATGCCAATCGAGGCAACACCTTACTCATTGGTATATGGGATGGACACAATCCTCCCCATTGAAGTTCAGATCAGATCAGCCAGGGTCATGCGAGAAATCCAACTGCTCGAAGCAGAAAGCGCTTAGAAGTACCATGATCAATTAAATGCAATAGATGAAAGAAGGCGAGAGGCTCATAATCAGATAAAGAGCTACTAATAGAAGATAGTCAGACACTTTAATAGAAGAATCCGTGACCAAAAGCTAGAAGAAGTTTGTCTTGTATATAAGAAAATCAAAACTCCCGTATAAGACCTTCAGGGTGAATTCAAGCCAAACTGGGCAGGCCCTTATATTCTGAAGAAGATCCTCTCCGGAGGCAGTGTCATCTTGTTAGATATTGATGGCAAAGAATTCACCAATCCATGCAATTTAGATCAAATCAAGAGATACTTCGTGCGAATGCATTCAAGCATTAGCACCAGAATTATTGTCCCCTCCTTATGTCACTATAAAACAGAACTACGGTGACCTGAAACTTAGAAATATGTTCCAAGAGTATGGGATACATAGGTAGCCTAGCCTCTGGGTGCAGTCACAATAATAATAAAAAAATATTTTTGCCCCTTTCTCATGAAAATTCTAAATTTTCAATGCTAATTAAAGAAAAAAAAAGTGAAATGAAGAAAAAATCAATCAAAAGCTGAATTGAAAACCTGCAAAGGGCGGTTCAGGCAAAAACAAAATAAGCTCATTTGAAAACTTGCAAGAGCAAGGGGCTTAGGCAAAATAAAAAAAAGCTCGCTAAGTCGAAGACCCGAAAGGGCGGCTTAGGCAAAAGTTAGGGCAACCCGCTAAATTGATATACCGTAAGGGTGGTTAGGGAAAAATTAAGGCTTAAAAGCAGTAATCTCATAAAGGATAAGACCGAGTTTCCTTTTCAAACCAAAAGTGTCAATGTGATTCCCTTTTTACATATCTTAAGATCAGTACAAGCTATGTAAAAAGCAAATCACAAAAGTCCTATATCCTAGGCAACTATCTCTGTCACCTATCTCTCTCTGTCTATATTACATATCTGTGTCAGTCATCTATGTATACTATTCAGAGTAATAAAAATCCAAAGTGTCAACTGAACACTCTATACATCATGGGTCAGTATCCTATCTCAAAGCCCTCATAAAAATATGGGCTGAGTCAAAATCAAAAGAATTAGGCAATTTGTCTATGCCACCTCGGATGTATATCCCTAGAGCCATCAGAGTACTCTAGGTCAACATGTCCAGAGTCTAGCATTGATCTCCGGAGTTAGAGTCACTCTATGCTCTCTCTCCCGGTCACCAAGCTCAACCCCCCACCAAGCCTTATAAGTAGCAGTCCTGCCTCTAGAAACTCTAGCCTCGACTACATGAGCCCCTCTGGACCAACTATCCAGTATGGCCACAGTTGTTGGCTCAAGGGTCAAATATTTATCTCGAGATTTTGTTGATTAAAACAAAACAAATAAATTTAAATTATATTATTTGTGCTAATAATATTTTTATGCAAATTATATAAGGAAGGTAATAAATAAATAAGGCAAGTCCTACAGTTTCAAAGATCATGAAGACTATTGAAGACCTTTATGGTTAGATCTTTTAGGATTCATTGTAGGATAGAGAGAACATCCATTTATAAGCACAAAATTAATTTCTTCTCTCTTTATCAAAATGATTTTCAAAAATAACTCTTTAAAAATCAAAAGCTTTTTTCGTTCCTTGATTATCTTACCTAAAATGGAGGAGATTTGTCTCAATCATTTTTGGTAATAAATATCTTAGAAAAAGCTTGTTTTAATTTTTTGAAAATTATCTTCATAAAGGTTTGAAATTTATTCACTTACCTAAATTAAAGAGACTTTGTCTCAAACGATTTTGGTAATAAGAATAAATCGAATAAGTTTTTTATGCTCTTCATTTTCGGAAACAAATTTTTAAAGAGATCCAAAATCTTGATTTTATCTTCTTACCTTAACGAAAGAGATTCTATACCAAATTGTTTTTGGTAAATATTTTGAAAAAGATTTCTTTTATTTTCGAAAATCTTGTTTTTAAAGGAAAGTTAGATTTTCTTTTATTCACTTACTAAAAAGAAAGAATATTGACTCAAAAGATTTGGTAACAAAGATTTTCGTATCTTCTAAAAATGGAAAGTCAATATTTTGATTTGAAAAAGGGATTTCACTATCTAAATACGGGATTCTCATCCCTCTCTATAAAAAGGTATTTCATCTTTAGAAGATGTGGAGAAAAGAGTTTTCGTTTTAAGAGTATTCGTCCATTGATCATATCTTTTATCTCTCAAAACTTACTCTCTACCCCCTTATTTCTTTTCATCTTAATACTTTACATTTTATCTTTGAAAGAGAAAAGAAATTTTATAACAACTTCTTTTGAAAAATAGTTCTGATTTCTAAAATGATTTTCTAATCTTAAAAACTGTTTTTCCTGTGCTTATATTTGCATTTCTGTCTATCTATTTAGATTCTATAATCTTTAGTAGATAGGGTTTCATTTGATAAACTTTTGTGTAGTAGCTTAGGTGAAAAGCTATTGTGAAATAGGTTATCAAGCGACCTTCTCCGTGAGAGAGATTCTAATGTCTTGAACTGAGTTTCTGTACTTTGCCAAAAACAGAAAGGTTTGAGGTTAACTAGAACCTTTGGAAAATCTAGTGGGACAAAAGGGTAGATCTAGGAGTTGATCTATTGCCTGGTACTATTGGTTTGTCTCTTACCCTTGAAAAGAGATAACATAGTTGAGGATCTCAATATGAGTCTTGGGGAGTGGATGTAGGCGAGTTAGTGCCGAACCACAATAAATCACTGTGTTGATCTTTTTATTTTCTGAAGTTCTGCTTGATTCTATTTTACTCACACTTCTGTTTATATTTTAGAAATGCTAAAGTTGTTAAAGGTTTTGATGTTCTAAACAGGAATAAGCTTTATCTTTTCTGAACATTAGAACTCTAGACTTCTGCTCAGTGAATATACCAAGTTCTAAATTGTTCTTTTATTTTCAGTATATTTCACTACTTGGGTTTCTAATCAGTTTTCTAATCTTGATTGAAGCTTTGTGAAGCCGTTCAGATTTCAATAACTGTCTCTCACATAGTCTTTTATATTTATCTAAACTTTATAAGGAAGTTTTAAACATGATAGCTTTCCTTCATAAAGTAGTTTTGATATTGCATAAGATATTGTGAAATAGTTCTAATCAATAACTGTACTTTGCAAAGTCTTTCTATTCTCTGCATAAGGGCATTGTAAGGAAGTTCTAATCAATAACTTATTCTCACAAGTGCATTACTTCTCCGCTGCTATAGAATTCTGACTTTGTTTTCAAAGTTAAATTTTTATTTTTAGAAAATCCAATTCACCCCCTCTTAGGTTGTGCCATACATATTCGGGACCCACAATCTGGTATTTCGATTCAATATCATTGCCAGATAGGAACGATGACGGAAGTAAAAAGTTCTTCTTGGAAATACTATTGGGTCTGAGTAGGAGTGTGATAATTGATACTTACTTACGATAAGATAATTGGATTGTGCATATAAGCAAAAATATATGTAATAAACTAACTGAAGCAATATACAAAAGAAAGAAAAAGAAAATCAACATACAACAAACTAACAAAAGAAAGAAAGCAAAACAGTAACCATAACCCACCGACTATGATTATATATAGATATAGATATAGGTATAAAATGAAAAAATTTTGAAAAGCCAAATTATGTTTAAAAATTTTAAATTTTGAAAAAATGAAAATGAAATATCGAACAAAATAGAATAGTGGTTAAATTAGATTAGATTTCAATATATATTGTTATTATCTAAATATTAATTTTAAAATTATAAAATTATATAACCATCCAATCAAAATATAGAAAAATAAAAAAATCTACAAATTCCAATTTAAAATTTTCAAAATTTTAAATTTTGAAAAAATAAAAATCAAATACGAAATAAAATAGAATAATTGTTAAATTATATTAGATTTCAAAATATATTACTATTATCTAAATATTGATTTTAAAATTAAAAAACATAAAAACATCCGATCAAAGTATAGAAAAATAAAGAAAAAACATCTAAAAATTGCAAAAAAATCTTCAAAATTTTTTAAAAAATGAAAATCAAATGCCAAATAAAATAGAATAGTTGTTAAATTAGATTAGATTTCAAAATATATTGCTATTATCTAAATATTATAAATTTTAAAATTAAAAAAAAAAGATAACCATCCAATCAAAATATAGAGGAATAAAAAAAATCAAAAATTCCTAAAAAAAGATAAAATAGAATATTCAAATAATAGAGTGTCAACTCACAAATATATATATATATATTCCAATTAGCAACATAACTCTCCATAGCTTTTGCTAACTTAAGCATCAGAGTGATTGCCCCTCCACGATGCTCCAGCCTATCTTTCCGCTTTCAATTGAGGTTGCTATTCACTGCCTGCATCCATACCCATAAATTTTACATCACTAGATATCAATTGGCGAAGTCTATGAGAAATTATCTAACCAATTCCCTCAAAGATCCATAATCGATTATTTGACACATTCATCAAATAAAAACTAAAACCATGGTTGGAAGCTAAGATATTCAAAATAACAACCATCCCAAAAATTCTAGAAAAAAGAGAAACCACAATAAAAAGGACCTTCGCTCGAATGGAGTCTTGGAAGAATATCATTAGAAAGAATCTGTGAATAATCTAGCACCTGAGTTAACTCAAGAGCAACTTGTTAAAATTGATAAAAATTTAAAAACAAAATTAGCAAAAGCTAGAGAAGAACTCTGAGGCCTTCAAAATAAGGGAATCAAAAATCCAATCAAATCATCTACTAAGGAGAATAATTAAATTGAAGGCGAAAACACTAGAGAGATCAAAACTATAGAGCAAAGTCTCAGATAACAATCTATTAAGGAATTTCATGAGCTCAATCTAGAACTTTTAAAGAGCAACAACTCGATTATAACTAGAATGGGAATAGGTATGATCTTGGGGATAAATCTCCTCTATCTCCCAAAATTCTCCTTCTTTTAATCCAACCCATTTTGTGATTGAATGATGATGCAATATGTGATTTTTTATTTTTCATCTTTGACAAGATTGATTAGTTCTTTGTCATTATCCTTTTCTTTCATTCAATTCATATTCTAATGAAGGGAAATAAATAGAAAAGGCGGCAAAGAATTATAACCATAAAAGAACAAATTTTTTTTTATCATAAGCAAAAATGTTGTCCTCTATGGCGATATTAGAATTAAAAGAAGGTCCTAAGAAATCTGTTACAGACTTGAAAGAAGAACTGAAGGAAGACTCAACAGACTTGGATTTTGACTGGGCTCTGACTCTAACTCAAAAGAAGGCGTGAACTTGGTTTAGAAGATAGCTCATCAACAAAGCTAGCATCATACTAGCAATTGTAGGATAGATTTTGAGTAGGTTAAATAAACCCAATTGTTGGCTACATCAAAATTCAGAAAAGGTCCTGAGGGATCTATTACAAACTCAGTAGAAGAATTGGAGGAAGACTCAGCAAATTGGGTTCTAACTCTGGCTCAAAAGAAGGCTCGGACGTAGATTTAGAAGATAGCACATCAGTAAAGCTAACATCATAATATAAATTATTGGATAGATTTTAAGTAGGTCGAATAAAGATTGTAGAGTCAGATTCCACTCATTCTCCAATCTTGGAAACTTGCTCAAAGAGAGATTTTAAAAATTTGCAAACAAAGGAGAGATCTGTTGTAGTGTGAATTCTTTTCCCTCTACTTATAAAATTTTTTCCTCCATCAATCTTATAGTCTTCGTGTAAGAATTTTCACTTATTAATACGATATGTAATCCTAATATAAAATCTAACAGGATGGAAAATGTTGACAGATCATGCTATAGTTATTGAAAATATATCAATTTCCATTACAAAAGATCTGAAAGTTTTGCATCCATTACCAGATGAGTGTTGCATTCAGAGAGTGGCCAAGGCATTGTGTCAGTTAAAAGAAGTTGCTACACACCTCAAGTGGTCTCCAGCGTAAATGTGAAAGAGTTTCTTTAACTCATCACTAATAGTGTAAATGTGAAGGAATCCATAAAAGAGGTAAAGACAAGGGTAAAAAGATTACGCAAATCTTATGCAAAAACCAATCAATTTGATCATCAAGACTTTGTGAAGATGATATTAATATATTCTACCTTTGTGATTATGGTTTTGCTGAAATTTAATTGCTCAAACTCCAATATAGCAACGACAATAAATACTTGATACCATGGATGTCCCGTGATGTACGACATGCTTTGTTGTTGCTTGAAATCAACTTCCCTTCCTTATTCTTGAGGACTTGTACGATATATCTCATATATATAAGAAACTTTAAAAAATTGGGTTATCTATGATCAAGCTTGTTAGCTCCTTCAAAATCAAATGGGGTTATTGTGTGTCAAATGATGAGTTGGAGAAACAATATTTCTTAGAGACAAAGCATTTACTAAACTTTCTAAGGATTTTTCAATACCAATAAAGTTGGGATCTTAAAATAAAAAAGGCTGAATACATAAATTTACCCTTCACTTTGTTACTTTAACTTTCTGGTACCCTCAACTTTTACTTTGACCCATCAAATACTTTAATTTATAAAATTAAACCTATTAAATATTTCAACTTGTTAAATTATTTTATTGAACACTTGAATTTGCAAAAATTGGATTAATTAAACACTTATTAAGTAATTGAAAAATTTTAAAACATTATTCCCAAAGTTATGATAATTATATATCAAACACTATTTTACATATAAAAACCAAAAACTCTAAATAATTATATTGTTAGTGTCGAAAGATGTGAAATTCTATCAAAATTTTCAAGTATAAGTGCATAATAGGTCATTGATAAAATTCAGAATGCCACAGGATTAACGTTACAAAATTCAAGAGTGAAACACTATCAAAATTTGCAAGTACAAGTACACAATAGGTCATTCATAAAATTCAAAATCTGCCTAGTGTTACGGAGCTTTACCAAGCAGAAGTCAAATTTGGGTTGGGGTCAAGCAAAAACCTATTTACTTTTGAGTTCAAAAATGGTGTTTTTCTTTTTTTTTTTTTGAAAAGAAATACTTCATAGAATTAACTTGAAATATAGAAAGATAACGAAAAATCTAGGATCAAATCCCATATTTGAAGATAAGTATATTTGTAGGACTCTTTAGCTAGAGAATAAGCCCCAATCCTAATCCATCTAACACTAATATTAGACCAATGACTTTATAAAGCCTTACAATCTGAAATAACCAAACCTAATTTAGAAAAATCCTCCTGAAGAGAGTTAAAAGCTAAACCTAAACTTTGCGAATCGGTGTAAACACACCCTATATCCTTCAAGTGAACAATCGACCACCTCAAGCATTCACGAAGCGCTAGCGCTTCGACAAGTAAAGGGTCTCTATAACAGTCCAAAAAACTAGAACAAGCTCTAAGAAACTTGCCCTCTGTGTCTTCACGAATAAATCCATAACCTGCCATATGAAGATTATTGAAAATTGCTCCATCCACAAAATTGCCAACCATAGTTGTTGTTCCTGGGATCAGGCATAGGGACTCGAGTTATTGAACTGTCGACCTAAGGCACGTTGGAAGATTGGCTCACTTGATTAGGCTGAGCACTTCTGGTAGTAGAGTTAGTACCGAACGAGTCTGCATGGGTTGGGGCACTGTAGCAGTAACGTGCATGGGAATTCCTATTATGAGTCAAACTGCAAGTGACTTTTGAATGTGCTCTCCATTCTGAACATTGGTTCCTTGCATCTCTAAGGATCACAGCTAGAGGAAGTGTCGAGTTATTCCAAAGCTTTTGATTTCTCGCTCTCCACATATTCCATATAATGAACATCACCTCTTCTACTTGCTCTAACCTTAGATTATCAAATACCTGCAATAAAAAGTCCTTAAAAGACATAGCATTAAAAGGAACATGAAAACCATTATAATTCCACACATCAATTGCTCTATGGCACCTAAAAAGAACGTGAGGGGTATCTTCATCCATATTACAAAATAAAGATTTACTAGTGACACTCACCCCTCTCGCAATGAGCTTAAGCCTAAAAGGTAAAATACCTTTAAGGGTTCTCCAAGTGAATTCTTTCATCATAGGGGGCACCTTAAGGTTCTAAATCTATGACATCCTACTGAATCGAGTCGTTGCATTTAGTGAGTCGAGTCAAGTCGGAACGAACCAGAACCCGGTTCGAGTCATAAAAATTAAATAAATCAAAGACTTGGAGTTAATTGAATGAAACAGAAAGATGTAGACACAATTGAAATAAAAGTATAAGGATTAGGACCTAATTGAAATAAAGTATAAAGTTTAGGTATTAAATGGTAAAAGATTGAATACCTAAACTTAAGATACATAAAGATTAGGAAGAGTTGCGTCGCGGGTGCAACAGTTAGATTAATTTCATGGAAGTTCCTTTATAAGTTATCAATTGTTTGCATTATTACTCATTTGATATTACTTGTAGTTGTCTATGAAATCCTTTTAAAGCATGAAACAGGTTAGCGACGTATAAAATGAGACAGCATACAGGTAAACAGTATGGTTTATGCATTTTATGAATAATACAAATAGTATGCTCCACTGAGGTTAGGTAGAAACCACGTAGATAAGGCTATGTCGCGACATAGGATAGCAGATCTGCATCATATACAGTTTGGTACTCAGGCTACAGGCCATTGAGTGGATATGATTTATATACGAGTCATAGCAGCCCAGCCATATAGTATTCATCCAGTTCCATACAGTCGTTCTTATCACTTCGGTTTCACTGTAACCTTATGGAGCCATACAGTTATGAAATTGTGTTATTTATAAATTATATGATGTTTAATAAAAATTGCATAATTCATATAGCATAATGAACAGCAGGTAAGACCATGAAAGTATGCTTCACAACCCTTCTGAATTAATCTCTTTGCTGCCATGGCTGATATCACATTACCCATAAAATCGCGCCATTTCCCGACGACTGTAATCGCTTCCCTTGCTGCTGTATATACTGTCACCCTTTTGTTTACACAATGAACTATAGCCTGATGTTTGGATAGCCAATCCATACCCAGAATAACATCAAATTCTCTGAATGGCAATTCCATAAGGTCTCCTGGAAACTCCTTTCCATGAATAACAACTGGACATCCTTTGACCACTGTATGGGTTCTTCCTACATCTTCTAATGGATTAGTAACCAAAATACCCTGATTCACATGCTTAACTGCTAACCCTTTAACCTATTGTTTCGGTATGCCGAGGAATGAATGTGATGATATAGGATCAATTAAAGCATAAACTGTATGATCAAATAAAGAAACCTCACCAACTATGACATCTAGAGCTTCCTTATTTTCCTTAGCTCGCATGGCATAGACCCTGGCGGGAACTCTGGTATCGGGTCTGTCCACAGTCTCTGACTACTGTCTCTGCCCTCCAGAGGTCTCACCTCTATCCCGACCTCTACCTCTGCCTGCGGTGAACTATGTAGGAATTTCTGCTCTCTTCAGATAGTCCTTCTTCTTATGGTCTGATGCTCCGCATATCCAGCATCTACTAGTCACCATCCAACAATCTCCACCATGTCGTCTGCCATAATGCTCACAAGGTGGAAAAGTATAACGGGCTGACCCTACACCTCTACCGGTGCCTCTACCAGCTCCTCTACCTGAACCTCTACCACCACCGGTAGAACTAGCCACGACTGATGCTGTTGGTGCGTTAACACCCCTAGTTGTGCCTTGGCTAAAGGGAGGCCTAGGACTAGCTGAAGTACTAGCACCTCTGAATCTCTTGCTCTTCGGGTGGTATGTACTGGGTGCACTCTGAGTCTGGTCTCTCTTCTGCTGAGACCGCTGGCCTCTGGTACGCTGACTGGCCTAAAGCCGCTCTATCTCCTGAGCTGCCTCTACCAAAGCTGAGAACTCTCTAAATTTGGAAGCTACAACTCCCATCTGAATCTCATCGTTCAGGCCTTCCTAGAACTTTTTACACTTCTCTGCCTCTGTAGCCACTATGCAATCACCATACCTGCTGAGTCAGGTGAATTCTCTTTCATATTCTGCAACTGACATTCTGTTCTGCCTAAGGTATAAGAATTCCTTCCTTCTAGCATCAAGGTAAGCCTCTGTGATGAACTTTTTCTTGAATTCATCCAAACAGAATTGCCAGTACGCTGCTCTGCCAGTACTCTCTGCTGAACAGTATTCCACCATGTGTATGCCTCGTCTATCAATAATGACGTGGCACAAATCAAACGGTCCTCTAGTGTACACTGTAACTGCTCTAAGACTCTCAAAGTACCATCTAACCAATACTCAACTGTCTCTGGACTGTCATCCTTGCTAGCTCTGAATTCTTTCGCACCGCATTTTCTAATCTTTTCTAGTGGCGGCTTTCTTTCTCTGTCTACTACCACTGGTGCCTAAGTTACCACCGTTGCAATCTGTCTAAAGGTATCGACAAGTTGTTTTAATAGCACCTCCTGCTCTAGTGCTACTGGAGCCTCACCCTCCACTGCCCTAGAGGCGTGTGACTCGCTCTCACCTTCCTGTGACATCCTCCTAAAGAATAGCAACTGCTTAGTTCATCAGGGTAGTCATAGCATGTACACTACAATGACATATGCATTCAAGCTAGGGGAACTAAACCAAGCTCTGATACCAAAATTTGTAACATCCCTTCCCGGTCCACCCGTGAACCCGAATGAACCGAGCCAAGATGCTACAATCTGGTTGAACCTATGTCTTGTCATGCTGATATCATCCTATATGCTAAACTGAGGTTAAGTAGAAACCACGTAGATAAGGCTATGTCACGACATAGGATAGCATATCTGCGTCCCATACAGTTTGGTACTCAGGCTACAGGCCGTTGAGTGGATATGATTTATATACGAGTCATAACAGCCCAGCCATACAGTATTCATCCAGTTTCATACAGTCGTTCTTATCACTTCGGTTTCACTGTAACCTTATGGAGCCATACAATTATGAAATTGTGTCATTTATAAATTATACAATGTTTAATAAAAATTGCATAATTCATACAGCATAATGAACAGCAGGTAAGACCCTGAAAGTATAATGATATGTGTGCTTACAAGCTTATTTATTTAATTTTTTTTTAAGTTGAGATATCCACTGAGCTTTATTTGCTCAGCGAGTTACCTATTTTAACTCGCAGGTTTTGGGTTTGGACCGTAGAGAGTCATCTTTACAACTGCTGCAGTTCATCTTTTGAAGACCCAGTCTTCAGGGTAACTACTCACTTTGATATTTTGGTTCTGTGGCATGTACAGGGCGCATAGTTGGGCCCATTTCATTTTGGAAAATAGTGTAATGTCTTGTATACATGAAATAAATGTCTGTATATAAATGATGTATAAAGTAATAGCATGACATAATATTTAGCATAAAGTTGAGATATCCACTGAGCTTTATTTGCTCAGCGACTTACCTGTTTTAACTCGCAAGTTTTGGGTCTGGACCATAGAGAGTCATCTTTACAACAGCTACAGTTCATCTTTTGAAGACCCAGTCTTCAGGGTAACTACTTATTTTGATATTTTGGTTCTGTGGCATGTACAAGGCACATAGTTGGACCCATTTCATTTTGGAAAATAGTGTAATGTCTTGTATACATGAAATAAATTTCTGTATATAAATGATGTATAAAGCAACAACATGACATAATATTTAGCATACACGATGATATTAGCATGACAGGACATAGGTTCAACCAGATTGTAGCGTCTCGGCTCGGTTCATTCGGGTTCACGGGTGGACCGGGAATGGATGTTACAAAATCTTCCTCCAAATGTCATCTCTTTCTACAATAACCCCCCTACCCATGGTTCTAAGGTACAAGAAATAACTGGACCTGACGCTAACACCCGTTTTATCAAAATTCCAAATAAGCTTATCATCCCGGTTGGTTATGCTCAAGGGTATATTAAGAATAGCACACGCATCCCTAACGCTAAAATTCTCAACTATCCTATTAAAATCCCATCCCAATCTATGCTCTATCATAAGGTCACACACTCTCATAGTGGGCTCTGGAAAATGGATCCCATCCTCCACTTCAAAACTAGTATCCTTAGGAATCCAAGGATCTCTACTAACCAAAATATTTTCCCCATTCCTACCCTCCTTCTAGTACCAAGCTTTAACATATCTCTGGCAAACAGAATAATCTTTCACATAAAACTAGGATTGCATCCAATAGACGCAGATAAAAAGTTTCCATCAGGACAATATTTAGCTTTGAGGATCTGAGATAAAAGAGTATTATGGTCGGTCATAAGCCTCCACCCTTGTTTCCCTAGCATAGCTACATTAAAACTATGTAAATCTCTAAAACCCATTCCCCTATCTCTCTTACTCTGGCACATATGATCCCAATAAAACTAATGAATACTATTCTTATCCCCCTTTTCTTGCCCCACCAGTAGGTATTCATAATCTTCTGAAATTCATCACATAAAGAAATGGGAAGCAGGAAAATGCTCATACAATAAAAAGGGAGAGCCTGAGCAACTGACTTAAGTAAAACTTCCCTACCCACTCTAGACAGAAACCTATTATTCCAGCAATTAACACGGCTCCATAACCTATCCTTTAAATAATTAAAAATCTGTCTCTTGTTACCTACAATTAAGGAAGGAAACCCTAAATAATTACTCTCGTTCAACGACTTAGTCACTCTTAGGATACTAGAGACCAAATTCCTAGTGCTCACAGGGACACTTGGGCTAAACATAATTTCAGACTTCTAGAAGTTAACTGCCTGACCCGAGGCCACCTTATAATCCTTTAAAATATCCTTAATCTTACTACTCTCTCTCTCAATAGCCTTAAAGAAAACAATAGAGTCGTCCGCAAAGAGAAGATAGGAAACCTCTCGGACAATGCCTCCCTCTCGACACCCATGAATCCAACCCCTAGGATTAGTCTGCTTAAATAAAAGAGACAAACCCTCGGCACAGGTAATATATAAATAAGAAGATAAAGGGTCTCCTTGTCTCAAACCCCTAGCCGGAGTAACATAACAGACTATTTAACACTGGTCACACACATCATCATCCAGCCCACCCATTTAGCACTGAAACCCAACTTAACTGACATATTCTCCAGGAAAGGCCATCTAACTCTATCATAAGCCTTACTGATATCAATCTTAAGGGCCGTAAAATCAGAATTACCCATATTCCCATGCTTGATATTGTGAATAGTCTCAAAGGCTACTAACACATTATCTTGAATAAGTCTCCCCGACACAAAAGCCGATTGAGTAGAAATAATATTGGGTAAAAAACTTTTTAATCTGTTAGCCAAAACCTTAGAAACAATTTTATAAAGAACATTATAGAGAGAAATCGCGCGATAATCTTTAATAGTAATAGGATTTTGTAATTTAGGAATTAAAACAAATAAAGTATCAGTAACGTATTCAAGAAAAATACTGTCATTAAGCCACTTTGTACACCCTAACGCCACATCACCTCCTATGATATGCCAAAATTTCTGGTAAAAAGCTAGATTAAGGCCATTCGGTCCTAGTACTTTGTCGGGGTGCATTTGAAAAACTGCATCTTTGAATTCTTCAAGCTGGAAAGGGGCACACAACAACTTGTTATCCTCTCTAGAGACTTTGGGCTTAACCAACTAAGTAACCTTGTTTGGGTTAGAAGTGCCGCCTGCAAAGAGATCAATAAAATAGGTAAAAAAATAAAATTTTAATTCCTTTTTTATATCTGTGATCCACGTCCCGCTAGATTCCTACAAATTTAAAATTCTGTTAGAGATGGTATTTGGTAATTCCACGGTTGAACTAAATTTTATTAAGGAATCTATAGGCGTTTGAGGAATGCCATAGCCCTGACAAATATATAAATAACTATATTGCTCACCAAGCAGGTTAAGACTGCAAAGGATGTGGAGATACTGGCCAAAAATGGAATTATACAAAATCGGCTACGCAATGATTATAGTCTGTCAACTCTTTTTAGCTATCTTGCCAAAGGAAATTTTGTGTATTCTACTTCTCTAATATAGTTGAAGCTCTCAATATTTATAGCAATAACCCATGGCACAAATGGATGGAAACCATCAAACAAGACTATTTCAATAGTCCACGGGCAGGGATTTCTGTTCTTGCAGCTTCTATTTTTGTCATGTTTACCATCATACCAACTGTGCATTCCCGACTGCAAGTTTAGATTCAGATCTACTGTAAATTAAACTTATAGTTGTTGTCTAATAATAATTTTTCACAACTGAACTTGTAATTCTCTTATTAATTAGCCAAGGCCTTCTTGGGGTTAATACTTTATATTAATTATGTATAGAAGAAAAATTAAAACCTCTGGTTATGTTTATAAATTTCTCATTTTCCGGCTTCTTTCTCATAATATATATAATTTTACAATTTTAATCGAGTGATACTCCAAACTTTAAAATGAAACTATTGTGTCTCTAAAATTTTTCTCATAATATATATAATTTTAAAATTTTAACCGAGCGGTATTTCAAACTTTAAAATGAAACCATCGTGTCTATAAAATTATCAACTTTACACGCATTAATCACTCCAAAGCCAATGAGTTAAAGACCCGCAAATACTTGGAAAAAAGTATATTGTTTCCCCTCGTAAAATTCCTAACTATTAGTTTAGGAATAATGCTCAATTTGCTCTATAAACTCAGGAGCAATGTACAATTTGTAAAAAATAAATTTTTTTCTGCAATTTACTCCCTTAAACTTGCACCAAGAGTATAGAAAGCATATTTTAAAAAATAATAATCATTATGAAATAAAAATTTTGATTTAAATCAAATAAATTAAAAAGTAATGAATTATTTGATTAAAATCAAATATAATTAAAAAATAATAAATATTCTTCAAACGAAAATATTCAATATAATATTATAATTTCTTAACAATTATTTATATTTTTTTAAATAATTTTTTATTTTCTAAGTTTAAACCTTCATAATTTTTATTAATTAAAAATTATTTTTCTTTAAGAAATGAGTTTTTTGTTTTCTTTCGCCAAGTTGAGGCCACCTACATGCCTAAGGACCAGTCAAAGGTAATAATCCATTTTCAATAAAAGTAATAATTAATGATAGTATCTAGCTCATTAAACTGTGACGCTACAGATGAATAAAAGAATGCGACTCCATCATAAATAATTGATGCTCTAAAAGAAAAGCACCTATTATAAGTTTAAATCTTTGTTTTGCATTCTCTCCATCCGGTCTAATATGGTTTGAGAAAAAGTCAAGGGGGCTTGGGACAAGATTAAGGAGTTCCATAGAGAGAAAAACAGGCAAACGCAAGTTTTAAACTTTAAAAAGAGAATTCAAAATGCATAGAATGAAATGTTTAGTATCTATTAAGGAAGAATATTTTGACAAACTAATGAATGTATATAGTCAACATAATCAGACTTCTTGTTGAAACTTTGAGTTGTAGAAGATTGTGTAAAGGTGTAGGTGAACAGGCTTCAAAGGTTCCAAACAAAAGAGGATACAAAAGACTAGGAAAAAAAGCTCACCTTTGGTAATTAGTTGGTAAAAGTAGACTTGCTGACACATCAAGCTCTGTAACAGAAAGCAAAATACAAATTCTCCCCAAAGATTAACTAAAAAGCATTTAAGCAAATTCTCAATTCTTAACAATGACAAAATAAAAATGAACAAGATCTCATGATGATGGCTAAAGAAACCAAGAGAACAAATACAAGTGCAAGCCTATATTTCTAAAAAAAGCTCAATGCTTTCTCTTCTTATTGTAAGAGCATCAATACCTTGATCTTTCTAACAAAAATTATATTCCAAAATAATAATAACAATAATTAGGGGTGTTCATAAGTAGTTGATTTGGTTTGGATTATAAAATTTAAAAACCACTAAAAATAATAGACAAGGCCAATAGAACCATTTCCATACAAGAAGAGCTTCATCAAGTTTTCATGGAATCAACTAATCAAAGCCACCCCATTTTAAGCTGTAGGAACTAGTGTACCCTTGAGTCTCTCAAATTCTATACATCTCTATGGCGTGCAGTTACCATATCCTTTGGCTGTACATTTCCTCACCATCACCTGATAATCAGTTTCCCAGGGTCCCGACCACGCTCTATAAAATTCCATATCTAAACACAAACACTCTCTTTATCATTTCATCTTTTCAAAAATTCCCATGAACAACCCACTTGTAGAATAAGATCAAGCACCTTTTGGAAATCAGTGTTCATCCCCCAGACCATTCTTCTCTCTAAAACTATTCCTTTCTACTATTTGAAGAGTTAGATTTGCACAGAAAGTAGTAAGCTTTCCCTTCCATGGCTACTTGCCTGGTTGTTAAACTCAAATGCACAATGCTATTCATCCCTTCATTATTGGGCTGAACAGAAAATTATGATTAATGAAAAAAGGATACACAAGAGGCTAGTCAAAACCAACTGCTCTTTTTAGAGAACAAATTAGATTCATAAAATATAATCAAATAATAAATAACTTTCAAGAGTAAGAAAGAATAGAGGAGCTACCTTTTACAGACACATCAATTCCCCTCTTAACTAAGGGGCAGCTAGCTCCAACATTTTCCCACTTAAGACACTACTAAACCCCTTAGAAAACCACAGATCAGTGACAATGGTTTTCGTAAGTGTACGAAATCTCAACCAAGTAATATAGAGTGAAAGAGTATGGTATCCATAGGGATTGTATATCAAGTACCAAATTTATGTTAACCTATTATTATTTAAACGACAATAGGAGAGATTTGTTATAAGGAAAGCAAATTTGAAAATAAAAACAGAAAGAGATCAAGCAACAAAATTTAGGTGAAAAGAAATCAGGAATTTAAACTACTAAGGAATTTGATTTCACTTAATTCTATCCAATTTAGTTTATTAGTTTGTTAATCAATTTTAATTGTTCGAGCAGGAGAAACAACCCTGAAATCACTAACAAGCTCTCCCGATGTATTGTTAGCTATTCTAATCCAGTCTAATTACCTATCTTCCAATAGCGCAATCAAACATAAATTAAATCATTGAGTTTTGTGATTGTTTTGTGAATTCATAACCCAAGGTCATTAACTTACGAAAACCCCCATTGAGTCAAATCATATAGCTTTCGGATCAAGTTATTATTCTCAAGTAATTTACTATCATTTTTTCATATCAAAAACCCGTCTCCCAATAGTGATTAATGAAATAGTTCAATCTAGGGGAAAAATTATGCCTGGAAGCTTTAAGCTCAATAATAAATTATAACAAGAACAATGAAAAACAAATCTAATATTTAAATTGGAATCGAATTAAGTTACATCAAATCCCTAGTATAAGAGTTTAGCTAGACATAGTAATTAAATAAAACTCAGTAATACTTGAATCAATCTTCATAATCAGTAATAAACAATGAAAAGAAAAACAAGATTAAGAGTTTAGAGATAAAAACTAGGTAACAGCTATGTGGATGGCTTCCTTGAATCTTGGCACAAATCTTGGATGCTTAAATCCTTTGAGAGAGAGAGAATTATGCAGAAAATAACTTAAAAACCATATCTCCATCAATGAAAAGCTCCCCTCTTTATATAGAGCTCTTGAAGGCAAATCTGACTCCGTTTAGGAAATAGAATCCTTATTAAGTACAAAATCTTCTATAGGAGATCATGACTGTTTAGGCCTTGGATTTCTTCTTAGTTAGGACTCCTTTCTCTTCCAAAATAGGTCTAGATCTTGTTTAGTATGTTTAGAAAACTATCCGAGGTGGGCCCATGTGAGAAAAGGATTGATTTGCATTTTTAGTTCACGCCAGTTCTGCCTTCGAAGCACGGGCGTGCTTTGATGCACGGCTTGGGCGTGCTCAAGTCTGGAACTCTAGATGGTTGAGCACGGGGCGTGCTAGGCAGGCACACCCTGAGTTTCTTCTGGGCACGGGCGTGCCTTCTAGCACGGGATGGGCGTGCTTACTCCTGACTCTCCCTTGATTTGGTTAGTATTTAGCACGGGGGTGCCTTTTAGCACAGGCTGGGCGTGCTTGAGACTGAGTATCTTGCTTTGTAATGTTCTTTTCTGTGCTAAAACCCTGCAAATTTCTTTCAGGTCAAGTGGGTTATGATTCAAGGAAGCTTTGAACAAAATTATACTAAAAATGAATTAAAAACAAATCAAAGTGATAAAATTTACTAAAATTCTAATTAAAAACTATACTAAAAATATTATAAAACTAACACCTATCAAAATTCCTCAAACTTAAACCATTGCTTGTCCTCAAGCAACAAAACTAAAATTAAGAAAATAATTTGACAACTAGCTTACCATGGTTGGAGATAATTATTCATAAACTCATAAGGTATCACAATCAGAAAATATGTGAATAAATTGATTATTTCCCATGCTACTCATATTTAAGCTAGAATTCAACTTTTTTGAATAAAGCACATTCATTGAATTAAATATAAGTTAAAGAGATTTTCAGCACTAATAATTATTCAACTTAAGATAAATAGGATATAAAGCATCCAAAATTTTTCAACCTTTTAAGATAATTGTGTGAATACTCAAATTTTGAGGCTCAAAGAGCCACTTTTTCCGGACTGCAAACAGTCCGATCAGACCGGAGGTCATTCAAAAAGTTCGCCGGAAGTGTGCCAATATGGTACTTGAAATGTCCGAAAAATTACGAGGATCATGGAACTGGTCTCGGAATATTTTTTGGAGGTCCGGAACTCCCGGAAAAGCCTCCGGAACGAAATTAAGAAAAAGAAAGAAGGCACACATGCCCGCCCGAGGGGTGGGCATGCCCGCCCAAGCTAGGCGGGCAGGCCCGCCCAGCATGGGCGGGCACGACCGCCCAACATGGGCGGGCATACCCGCCCAAGCCAGGCGGGCGCGCCCGCCCAGCTTGGGCGGACACGCCCGCCCAGCCCAGGCGGGCACGCCCGCCCTTGAAGGCGGGCAGGGGCGCCTGGGGTCACTTTTTTCCTATAAAAGACGGCTCTGGGGCTCCGTTTTGAGACACTCAGTCTGTGTTGATGGACGCTCCTTCTCCCTACGCTCTTTGCAATTCTTTACTGCTTTCTTGCATTTTTTTATTAATTTTAGTTTTACTTTATTTTTGTGATACTTGGTCACTTAAAATTAAACTAAAATTAATTCCCTTAACGAGGAGCTTAACCTGGAGTTAAGAAGCGGTCGACGATTAA
Source organism: Jatropha curcas (assembly GCF_041381405.1). Lineage (NCBI taxonomy): Eukaryota > Viridiplantae > Streptophyta > Magnoliopsida > Malpighiales > Euphorbiaceae > Jatropha > Jatropha curcas. The sequence continues at coordinate 18,332,175 of NC_143152.1, read as the reverse complement.
ATCAGGTACGTAAGTCAAACTTTACCTATTTAATTTTAGCACTTCATGCATGCTTCTTTTCTACTCCTAAAAAATTCTACAACTGCATAAATGCATTCATACCATCATATAGGCATGTAAATTGCCTCAATTAAAATATGATTAAGCTAAATGCCCGGTTAATTAATAATCGTGGTATTAAAGTTTAAATCCGACAATATTGGCTTAAAATATCTAGTCATTCAATGGCTATGGTATGATTGCCTTTATTTCGAACAATTTTCAGCTTAAGTCCAATTAATCAATAATTGTGGCTAAAAGCCTTAATCAATCATGTTTTGGCAACAAATTGCCTACAGTTAAATCAAAGTTTTGGCAAAATGCCTTAAAACTCAATCAATCTTTGGGTTTTAAAACCGAAAAATCAATCATTTTGGCGACAATCGCCCAATCAACTTCATTTTGGCAATCAATTGCCTAAATCACTCTTTTTGGCTAAAAGCCTTAAAATCAACCTTTTTTGGCAACAATTGCCTAAATCAAATCTTTTTGGCTAAAAGCCTTAAATCCACATTTTCGGCAGCACATGCCTAAAAATCAATCAATTCTTTGGCAAAATGCCTAAACAAAAATGCACAAAGCATACACACACTCATGCATTAAGCATCCCATTCAAAGCCCTTTTAAAAAGGCCTATCGAACTACGTTGACTTTGATCTTCCATTCAAACGGAAGTACGTAGGCACGTTAGGGATTTAACCCCGAGCGGCAAGTCGAAATCACATGAACATTTTCATTGGTCCAATTACCTTGCAAAACATTCATTCATTAGGTTAGTTCATCAACATGACATAGTCTCGGGATCCACCTCGGGTTCGCAGACCATGCTTTTAACATTGGGATAATTAATCTAGTAATTAGGTTAATTAAAATCGGAGTCACTTAGGGTTTTTTACTAGTTTACCCTAAAATAATTAAACAAGGTGGCGACTCATACATTCACGTGCATTTCTGCCTTAGTCACATGCATTCATATGCTATGATATTCGGGGTAGGGGTTCACAGTTTGGCAACTCTGCTGGGGAAGAATTATGTAATCTTTTTGCATAAAAGTGGACTACAATTGTTGTGAAAACTAATCGGCCTTTCTTTAAGGCATCATTTTATTATGCTTTGTTTTGCAGGGTACCCTAACACGAATCAAGTGTTCTTTCTTTAAGAATACTTGATTAGGAGATTTGAACCAAATTGACAAACTTGATTAAGACATTTAAACTTGTTGATTTATTTGCACGATCGAGAATCTTTTTCTCCGTTGCATAAAAAATGAATTTCAAATGAATTTCTTCTCTTTCTGTTCAAACTTCTGAGTCTGGATTGCAAGTAGCGCTGATCGGCAGGTCTCTTTGATTATGTCGACGGACAGCCAAAGCGTCCTCCCTGTTACCGCAAACCGCCCCTAATCCTTTTGGGGGTGGCCCATGGGTGTGCGTACCGTTGGACCCACGCGAAACTCTTTGTTTCACATGTGGTTAGGTATATCCATACTCAAGGTTCAAGGGTCCCTTATAAGCCGATTCTCTATTTGAGTCATAGCCTATAGAACCTATCCTTTAGGACTGTATGCACCCAATGATGTGAATCATATCATTAAACAGATTACAACGTGTTGTTATGCGCATTCACGACATATCATAAACATGGGGTAAACACAAAGAGGGCGTGAAATACCCTTGTACTTTCAGTCATGCACAGTTGGACAAGAGAGCCAATTCACCTCACATCAGCTACCTGATACATCGACCACTGTACCTAATCCAGCTACCCTTATCCTTACAGGTGCCCACAATCCGAGTGCCTACCCAAGTGCCAGACACACCTACAATGCTATCACCAGCTTCACCAGCTACACCAGCTTCGCCTACAACTCCAACAACCTTATCTGCACCAATGGCATCACTTGCTGATATCCAAACCCTCATTGAACAACTAGAGGCTAGAATGGAGGCCAGAATGGAGGCCAGAATGAATGAGGCACTAGCTGCCCAAAGGACCGCCCTGATAGCTGAACTGGGTAATGGGAATGGTAATGGAAACGGGGCCTCCGCTGGGGGAAGTGGACCTACTGCCTCCAACCAGGGTCCTGCTGCTGAACCTACAAACCCTGCCCTAAACCTGGATGATATGCCTTCTAAAACTGCCTCTGAGCTGGAAGCTCAGAGAATGAGAGAGAAACTAGAGCTCCTAGAGAGGTCCATCACTGCTCTCAAAACCCACAAGGAAGTGGTGGACATGGACTCCTTGTCTTTGTTCCCTGAAGCCAGGTTGCCAACTAAGTTCAAGATGCCCAACATGGACAAATTTGATGGAACCACTTGTCCTAAGACTCATTTGAAAATGTATGTAGGTGCTCTTAACCCATTTGGATTGAGCAGCGAGCTCCTTGCTCAGTTGTTCCAACAATCTCTTACCGGTGCTGCATTGAGGTGGTTTGTCAGCTTAGACCGGTCCAAAATGAAAACATGGGAAGACATCTGCAATGCATTCAATTCCCAATACCGCTATAACATGGAGGTGGATGTCACTCGAAGAGAACTAGAAACCACCAAGCAGAAAAACAATGAACCCTTTTCCTCGTTCCTTACGAGGTGGAGGGCCAAAGCCGCCCAAATGATTAACCGGCCTTCTGAACAAGAGCAGGTAGACATAATAATAAAAAACCTGCAGCCTGTCTACCAACACCAACTACAGACTCAGTACCTACCAACATTCCAGTCGCTCATTGCCACTGCTACTAAGGTAGAAGATCTGATTCAAATAGGGCAACTGAAAGAAGACTCAGGAACCTCAAAGTATAAGAAACCTAGCCAAGCTGGCAAGGTCCACGAAGTGGCTAGCATCACCCCCACGAATCCTTTACGTGTGGGGAACATGAGAAATAATAATCAATCATCCAGGAGAACCTACACTGATCTCGGGATGCCGATCCTTGTGGTATTCCGAGAAGCTGTCAAGGCCAACTACATCAAGCCTTTGGAAGCAAGGCCACCACCAAATCCATTACCGAGGAATTACAGGGCTGATGAATACTGTGAGTATCATCAGGGACATGGGCACAAGACTGAAGCGTGCTAGACGCTCAAGAATCGCATCCAGGACCTGGTGGACAATGGTTCAATTATTCCCAGAAGTAAGCCAAACATTAGTACTAACCCCTTACCAAATCACGGGGTAAATGCTATTATGGCTGATCAGGAACTGATCGATCCTTTCGAACTGTTCCTAGAAATGAATAACATCTGTGTTTTGGATTTGAATGACCTAGCCGGAGAACTTGATGCTATAACCAGGAGCGGGAGACAATATGAACCTTTAGTTTTGGACAAAATTCAAAATAAACCCTACCAGAGGGCAGAGGAGCCAAAGGAGGACCCGGTGCTGTCACAATTAAAAAAGACACAAGCTAGGGTGTCAATCTGGGAACTTTTGGCATCATCCTTTCCTCATCGCCAAGCTCTTTGCAAGGCTTTGAGTCAACTTCAGACACCTGTGGAAGTTAGCCCAGAAATGCTAGTATCCACCCTCACCCGATCATCTAAAACACGAAGCATCGGTTTCTCTGATGACGATTTGCCCAAAGAGGGAGGCAGTCATAACAATGCTCTCTATGTCACTGTTCAGACTCAAGACAAAACCGTGCCCATGGTTCTCATTGATAATGGGTCGGCGCTGAACGTCTGCCCACTGAGAGTAGCCAGCTGTCTAGGGTTGGAAGAAACTGACTTCACTCCCTCGGACCAGATAGTGAAGGCCTATGACAGCACCCGGAGGGAAGTGTTGGGGGTTGCTACGCTAAAGTTAACGGTTGGGCCAGCTGTGATGGAAGTCCCCTTCCAGGTAATTGATGTACCGACTAGCTTCAACCTGCTTCTGGGCCGACCATGGATACACCACACTAAGGCAGTACCCTCGTCCTTGCACCAAAAGGTCAAGTTTCCTTACGAGGACAAAGTCATCACCATTCAGGGGGATGACTATAGCCAGCTCAAAAAGCCAAAGGGCCAGCCTCTCTTTGAGGTCAACCCTGAAACTGTCAATCTACCCCTCTCGGGATTTCAGTACGACACTGTGCAGTTCATAGAAGGAAAGACTGCAAACTCTCGAATTCTCTTTGATTTCGGGACGGTGCAAATAAACTGCATAGTGCCCTTGATGCTTAAGATGTCCTATCTGCCAGGAATGGTTATGGCCAGACCCGGGAAAGCATACCCCAAACTGCAAGCCTGGGAGTGTCCAGTGAATGAGGGAACTTTCGGACTGGGTTATGAGCCCACTGATGAGGACCGTGCTGAGAGGACCCGAAGAGGAAGGAAAGAGAATGTACAAATGCGGCCTTACCTATTGACTCTGAACAGCTACTTCTGTAAACCGGGAGAAACAGTTCCTTACTGTGGCTTCCGAGAACCTTTTTGCTGCCCAACCGCTAAGAAGATGCTGCCTGGGTTGGAGATATTCTCAGATGTCTGGGGCAACAAGCCCGAAACAGTAACTGGGCTGGAAGCAGAAGACTTCATGCAGCCTAGTCTCTTTGACGAAGTTGCGGTTATCACAGGAGATGACGGGAATCGAGACCTGCTAGATCTGATCAAGCCGAACGAAGGACCTCTCACCAACTGGTACACCGAGGAGGAGCGCACTGCTGATAAACCCCCTCCCGAGTCAAACCTAGTACCGGAGTCTGTAATAAAGTCCTGTACTGAGTCCGAGTCTGACCCCGAGTCTGAAACCGAGTCAGAGTCTAGTTCCAGTTCTGGGTCATCTGTGTCGGATCTAGAAGATCCAGATTTCAAATTTGATGTATTCTTTGAAGACGATTCCGTCATAATTAATAAAGGCTTGCAAATTCTTGATTACCCTGCGTGTCTATCTTTCCAAGCATTTCCAAGCAAAAACAATCAAATAAATGAAATAAAAAATGAAAAGGAAAAAATAATAATTGGCAAAGAAGAAAACGAACATACATACATTGCATCTGATTGCATGAACAGGGAACAGGTCAGTGAATGTTTGAAGAAATTTGCTGATTGCTTCATGTGGAAAGCAAGTGACATCACCGGAATTGACCCAGCAATAGTGGTGCACAAGATTCCAGTATATCCAGAGACTAAGCCAGTAAAATAGAAGCTAAGAAGGCTGAAAACAGAATGGTCCTTGAAAATCAAGGAGGAAGTTGCCAAGCAGCTGGAGAACAAGTTCATAGAACCTATCGCCTACCCGACATGGTTAACAAATATCGTACAACGGAAGGCAGTGAAAGGCGGAGCCTTGGCTGATCAATTAGCAGAATTGCCGGTCGAAGACCAAATGCCGGAAGTAGAATTTCTTGATGAAGACTTGTTGAGCTTGGAAGGTGAGGTCTGGGAGATGTACTTCGATGGAGCTTCAAACTACCATGGAAACGGGATTGGAGTCGTATTCAAAACTCCTTGTGGAGAATACGTCCCAATCGCAGTCAAACTAGATTTCGACTGTACCAACAACGAAGCCGAGTATGAAGCTTGCATCAAGGGGTTAGAAGCGGCCCTGGAAAAAGAAATAAAAATCCTTAGGGTTTTCGGAGACTCCAACCTGATAGTCTCTCAAGCTCTAAGGAAATGGAAAATTAAGGAAGAGCGGTTGGTTCCTTACTTACGACGCTTGGACGAGTTAGCTCAACAGTTTGAGGAACTATCTTTCCACTACCTGCCACGCGCCAAAAATCAGTTTGCAGATGCTCTGGCTACTTTGGCCTCCATGGTTAATGTAGGGGGAGATCAAATCATCCGACCTCTGACGGTTCGGCTGTAGAAACAGCCAGCGCATGTCATGAATCTAGTCGATGACAAGCCGTGGTTTTGGGATATACAGAATTATCTCCAGAATGAAGCTTACCCGGAGAGGTCCAACAAGACTGATCAACGGACATTGAGACAGTTAGCATCTGGATATTTCCTTACTGGGGGAGTTCTGTATAAAAGGAGTTGGAATGGCCTGCATCTAAGGTGTGTTGATGAAGGAGAAGCTCAAAGCATCATGAATTCCTTACACAATGGGGAGTCTGGTCCGCACATGCACGGGATAGCTTTGGCTCGGAAAATTATGAACCTGGGTTATTACTGGTCGACCATAAATGCAGATTGCGTGAGGCACGCGCGGAAGTGCCACGAATGTCAGGTTTTTGCTAAGCTACAAAGACAGCCTCCGGTCAGTCTAAATCCCATTACTTCACCATGGCCTTTCGCAACTTGGGGCATAGACGTGATCGGAAAGATCCATCCAAAGGCTTCCAATGGCCATCAATTCATTCTGGTTGTTGTTGATTATTTTACTAAGTGGATTGAGGCAGCTTCTTATTCCGTTTTGAATGCCAAGAAGGTAGCACAGTTCGTTCGTACCAACATCCTTTGTCGGTATGGAACACCATTCGAGATCATCACGGATAACGGATCTCACTTTCAAAGTGAATTTTCGGACCTACTGAAACAAAAGAAGATTCAGCATCACAAGTCTTCACCCTATCGCCCACAAACGAATGGCGCCGTAGAAGCTGCAAACAAGGCTATAAAGGTCATTTTGCAGAAGACAGTTCAAAAGCATAGAGCTTGGCACGAACAATTGCCAAATGCCTTGTGGGGATACAGGACTTCAATCAGGACACCTACTGGGGCAACCCCGTATTCTTTAGTATATGGCATGGAAGCAGTGTTGCCTATTGAGCTGGAAGTTTGGTCGGCAAGAATTATCCAGGAAAGCCAGATCAGCGAAGCAGATTGGGCCGAGAATTATCATTCGCAACTCTTGGGTATGGATGAAAAGCGATTGCGAGCAATCCACCAAACTCAAGTGTATCAAAGAAGAATGGCGCGGCATTTCAATAAGAAGGTCAAAGACCGGAAGTTGGAAGAGGGTTGTTTGGTTTTGAAGGAAATTAGACAGCCAATCGTAGACCCACGTGGGAAGTTTCGTCCTCATTGGGCTAGACCCTATGTGTTAAAGAAAATTTTGTCAGGCGGAGCCGTCATTTTGACTGATTTGGATGGCTTGGAATTTGCTAATCCATGTAATTTAGATCAGTTAAAAAGATATTTTGTGTGATTGTAATGTAAGATGAACTACATTAGACCTGATTCTCTTTGGAAAAAAGAAATTATATATCAGAGATATGTAGGCAGCCCTCTTTGGGCGCGGTCTAAACATTTCATAATTTCATTCTTCTTTGCCAAATAAAAAAAAAAAAGAAAAAAAAAACCCGCTAAGTCGAAAACCCATAAAAAGGCGGCTTAGGCAAAAATCGGGGCCCGTTAAGCTGAAAACCCAAAAAGGGCGGCTTAGACAAAAATGGGTAAGCTCGCTAAGTTGAAAACCCGAAAAGGGCAGCTTAGGCAAAAATTAGAGCTTGAAATAAATAAAATTGGAAAATGCTTGGAAAGCTAAATAATTTTCTCAATTCAAGCCAAAAAGTCGAATCTCATTCCAAATAGCAGTCCAAATCAAGCAGAAAAGAAAGTGTAAAGCATACATCCAAAGATAAATCCAAAGTCCCAAACGAAAGGCAAAACAAGAAAAAGATCACAAAAGTTCATATGAGTCTAGGTATCCCGTCGCCTCCGCGGAGCGGCATCCTCTGAGTCTTCTACTGAACTCTGCCCAGCCTTGCCTGTCCGAGGGGCCAGCACAATCTCCTCACCTGTCCCAAACTCCTCTTCAACATCAGCCTGAACCCAACCTTCAAGAACACTCAGCAGTGCAGTCCTCCTTGGTCTTTCAATTGGCCAGACAGCGGCAATGAACCAGGCCCGGTACTCGGGAGAAGTCTGAACACTGGTGGGATCGGGTAAAGGTCTCACCATGCAGTGATCTCTAACCCAAGCTTTAAGGACAGCTCGGGTAACACCAGCAGTAATGGCAGCATCAGTCGAAATATCATCCATAATGGGGACAGTCTGATCTATCCCCATCTGCCTCAAAACGCGCGAAGCGCAGTACCAAGTGCAGTGGGTAAGGCCTAGGAGGTAAACCCGAGAATGGCGGAAGCTGACCTGAATAAAGCGGCTGATATTATACCAAGGGATGAACCACAGTATCTCATTTGGACCTAATTCAACCAGCCACGAAGTCCATGTCTCAATAGAAGGGAGCGAGATCAAGATTTTTCGCATGCGATACTGGGAAGGATTGTAAGGAAGGGAGGTAGGAGCAGCCACCACTTGAAGATGATCCCTCAACCAAACCTGAGTAATAGATCTTTTCTATTACGAAGAAACAAATTAAAAAAGAAGAAGAAGAATGAGGTAGGATAATAGAAAAAATACCTGGAGAATGACGGGGGAAACAGTCCAATCATCGAACCCTAAAGCGGCTCTGTCAAGGCTTCTAATGGTCTCTGCCAGCACGACACCGCCAATACAACCCATATCCTCCATTTGCCAAACCATGGGACAAAGCCGCAAGTCTCCAAAACCTGGGTCCCGGTTGAATAAGAAACCAGCCAATAAGCAGAAAACCAGGGCCCGCATCCTCAGCCTCATCCGGTCAGGGTCGTCCAAGCAAGTTTCTGAAAATTCATCAATCAGGGGCAGCAGAATCGCCTTCTGATCATCCACAATCATAGCCTTAGCCTGTGGCCGGCTAAACCGAAACAAGTTCTCAAATGACTTAACATACCCAACTTTCACCTCATGCCTAACCAAGGGAGCATTGGGATCACACCCTATAATCGCACAAAATTCCTCAAAAAGAGGGCACATTTCCTCCATCATAGCCCCAAACCGAAAAACGTGAGCCTCAGGATCCCAAAATCTAATACAGGCTCGCAAAAGGTCCCAGTCAACTACTACGCTCCTAAGAGTGATAACGGGAGAAATTCCGTACCTCCCCAAATTGATCTTTTCAATTTTGGAGAGACTCCTGGTCCAGCTATGCATGCTATGATTGTAAAAGGGATTCATGTTTCTTATTTATTTATCTATCCTGCTTTTATTAATTAAAAAAAAATAATAAATATAATAATAAAAAAAAAGAGGGGAGAGAGAAAACTGACCAGAATAGCTGTTTAGGCACAGAGTTCGAGAGTTAGAATGGGGAAAAAAGGCTGAAAACAGCCTTTTTTTATTTAGAAAGTCGCGCCCAAGGGCAGCTGCCCGCGCCCTCTAGGGTGGGTATGCCCACCTGGAGGGCGGGCACGCCCGCTCGGTTAGGGTGGGCATGCCCGCCCGGAATGGGCGAGCATGCCCGCCCGGAATGGGCGGGCACGTCCGCCTAACGTGGGCGGGCATGCCAGCCCAGCCCAGGCGGGCATGCCCGCCCAGACAGGGCAGGGCACACCCAGCCATCCCAGGCGAGCGTCCAAAAAAAAAAAAAAAAAAAAAAGGGGAGGTAAAGTTTTTTTTTAAAAAATTAGATTTTCTCTTCTGTTCAAATCTAATAAATGTGCATACTTTCAGTATTAATCCAATGCAGTTACAAATAAGTTAAGTACAGAAACACAGGCCAAGATTCGGTACAGGAAAATAAAGAGGAAAGAAAATAAAGGAAAGCAAGGAAGTCCAGCAGCTATCAGCGGCGAGACCTCCTCCTCCTCCGGTCGTCAAAGGCCTGCAGTGTCCAAGCTGAAGTTAGTTCCTCCTGCATCCCAAGGATTAGCTCCATCATCTGACTGATCAAGCCGTCAGGCACCTGGAAGTCACACAAAAAATATATATATATATAAGTCAATATACATACAAATCTCTTATAAATCCTTTTTATGAGAGATTTATCAGTCATTACCTCATTAATGTCATCAGGAGGAAGAGCCAGGCGATTCACGCGCTCCAGGGACACCTCTCGAAGAGATGAAGTACCCTCAGGAGTGTAATAGGAAATGCTGTATGGAAGGTGCAAATTGGCCAAGCCCGGATGGACTGGCCTGGTAGCCTCTGAAATAGCCTGGGGAATCCTGAAGGCACCAGCCGCATGGCTGGGGCCAGCTCGAGACGGACCCTCCACCGGAGTAGAAGAAGAAGGATGGGACGTAGGCCTCCTTCTTGGAGTCCTGGCTGAGAGCCTGAAGCCCGAGAGGAATGGGTGCCGAGCGGCTGGAAAGGGGTCGACCTCGGGAGATTGTTAAGCCTAGAGCCGATGGGCCGCATCAGAAACACCTGGCAGAATTCGTCATAATCTCCACCCCGGATCAATTCCATATGTGGGATACCTTCAGTATGGGCATCTGTAAGAACCATCTGTTTGCCCGCTCGCATGTCCTCAGGAGGAGGAAGAGGAACGGAGCGGCAGCCCCTAACCTGGAAGTGCACTCGCTCGCCCAGGTAATAACGTCTCAGAACGGGATGTGATAAGACAAACCGCCGTCGAGACAGAGCCTCTGATCGTCTGAAATGGGGATCAGCCTCAGTCCAACGTTGGAGTCGGGTATTCATTGCCCCTACCTCAGCCTGTGTAAGGGAAGCAAATGTGTTAATAAATCTTTTATTTTTTCGCACGACCAAGGGAAATTAAGAGGGCACTCGCCTGCTCTATGGTACAAGTATCGAAGAAGCTCCGCAAATCCCCTAAAGATTTCTGGCGTAGAACAGACTGGTGATTAGCTCGGTACCATCTCCAAGCCAAAGGTACCAACCCTAGCCCAAGATCAGTATGAGTCAGCTCTGGGCGGAGGTAGGGAAAATACTCAAAAGCCCAAGTCTGCAAAAACGAAGGAATGGATCAATAATAAAAAAAGGGGGAAAAGAAAAGGAAAAGACAGCACAGAATGAGGATATGCTCTTTACCTCCCAGAAATAGTAGGTCCCGCTGAGCTTACAGTGGCCTCGACTCAGATCGCACATATCATCATACATGCGGCTCAGAATAGCACCGGCCCAGTCGTACTCAGTAAGATGGGCCAAGTCCTCCAAACTCTTCAGAATAGAGGGATTAAACTTCTCTTTTCTGTTAGACCAGAAAGACGACGCAAACAACAGCAACAGAGTGAATCTAGCTACCTGAGTAGCCGTTAGCTCTCCCTGTCTATGTCTTGCATAAATGTCAGGGGCCTGGAGAGATAACCAGTGCCTCGAAACACTCAGATCGGGAGTAGAATAGCTAGGCCTAACAATCCGGGGAAGGTCAATCCCTATCAGCTCCGTCATTCGGTCGGGGGTGACCGCAGTCCTCCAATCGTCATATAGCTCGATCGGCCGAGTACCAAAAGGAATCCCAGAAATCAATGAAAAGTCGGTCGGGGTCATCGTCATCTCACCCCAAGAGAAGTGGAAAGTGTTGGTGGTGTCCCACCATCTCTCAGCCAACGCACCTAGTAGGCTCTTATAATTCTGCCTACCCAGCTCGAGGTTTCTTAAGAAGTCCAGGTGAGAAGGGCCAATGATGGCTCCGACCGAGTTATTATGATCAAGTATGTCAAACGGGATCTCAGCAATGGAGGACTCGCCTACGTCCAGCCTAATGTATGCACCCTAAAAGGTAAAACAGTTTAAGGTTATCCTTTGGTTCCTAACTAAAAGATATCTTAATCCCCTCCTAGTATGCATACTAATAAAAATAGTAAGCACAAACAGAAATCACAATTTGGCCTAAGGCCCGAAAAATCACAATTTGGCCTAAGGCCCAGAAATCACAATTTGGCCTAAGGCCCAGAAATCACAATTTGGCCTAAGGCCCGAAAAATCACAATTTGGCCTAAGGCCCAGAAATCACAGTTTGGCCTAAGGCCCAAAAAAAATTATTTTTCGGCCTAAGGCCCAAGATCACAATTTGGCCTAAAATAATATGCCAACAAAGCAAGCGTACCTGGGCAAAGACGTCGGTCATAGAAGCGTGAGTATCAGCATCCGCCATGAGATCGACATCACTAAAAGACATCTCCAGAGACTCCAGCAGATCCTCGTCGCTGCCATAATCGGAGAAAGCCATGATGAGAGATTTGGAGAATTTGAGAGAGAGCCTTAGAGTAAGAGGATGAAAATGAGTGAAAAATGAAAGTTTAAGCTATTTATAGAAGAAAAAAAAAAGGAGCCAAAAGGCGGGTCTTCTGGACGCGTCTATTTTTCGCCTACAAAATTTGTGTTTCATACAACCACCGACTCCCATAAATCATTTTATGGTCGCCGGTGGGGGGCAGCTGTGAATACTCAAATTTTGAGGCTCAAAGAGCCACTTTTTCCGGACTGCAAACAGTCCGGTCAGACCGGAGGTCATTCAAAAAGTTCACCGGAAGTGTGCCAATATGGTACTTGAAATGTCCGAAAAATTACGAGGATCATGGAACTGGTCTCGGAATATTTTTTGGAGGTCCGGAACTCCCGGAAAAGCCTCCGGAACGAAATTAAGAAAAAGAAAGAAGGCACACATGCCCGCCCGAGGGGTGGGCATGCCCGCCCAAGCTAGGCGGGCAGGCCCGCCCAGCATGGGCGGGCACGACCGCCCAACATGGGCGGGCATACCCGCCCAAGCCAGGCGGGCGCGCCCGCCCAGCTAGGGCGGGCACGCCCGCCTAAGCTAGGGCGAGCACGCCCGCCCAGAATGCGCGGGCACGCCCGCCCTTGAAGGCGGGCAGGGGCGCCTGGGGTCACTTTTTTCCTATAAAAGACGGCTCTGGGGCTCCGTTTTGAGACACTCAGTCTGTGTTGACGGACGCTCCTTCTCCCTATGCTCTTTGCAATTCTTTACTGCTTTCTTGCATTTTTTTATTAATTTTAGTTTTACTTTATTTTTGTGATACTTGGTCACTTAAAATTAAACTAAAATTAATTCCCTTAACGAGGAGCTTAACCTGGAGTTAAGAAGCGGTCGACGATTAAATCAAGTACGTAAGTCAAACTTTACCTATTTAATTTTAGCACTTCATGCATGCTTCTTTTCTACTCCTAAAAAATTCTACAACTGCATAAATGCATTCATACCATCATATAGGCATGTAAATTGCCTCAATTAAAATATGATTAAGCTAAATGCCCGGTTAATTAATAATCGTGGTATTAAAGTTTAAATCCGACAATATTGGCTTAAAATATCTAGTCATTCAATGGCTATGGTATGATTGCCTTTATTTCGAACAATTTTCAGCTTAAGTCCAATTAATCAATAATTGTGGCTAAAAGCCTTAATCAATCATGTTTTGGCAACAAATTGCCTACAGTTAAATCAAAGTTTTGGCAAAATGCCTTAAAACTCAATCAATCTTTGGGTTTTAAAACCGAAAAATCAATCATTTTGGCGACAATCGCCCAATCAACTTCATTTTGGCAATCAATTGCCTAAATCACTCTTTTTGGCTAAAAGCCTTAAAATCAACCTTTTTTGGCAACAATTGCCTAAATCAAATCTTTTTGGCTAAAAGCCTTAAATGCACATTTTTGGCAGCACATGCCTAAAAATCAATCAATTCTTTGGCAAAATGCCTAAACAAAAATGCACAAAGCATACACACACTCATGCATTAAGCATCCCATTCAAAGCCCTTTTAAAAAGGCCTATCGAACTACGTTGACTTTGATCTTCCATTCAAACGGAAGTACGTAGGCACGTTAGGGATTTAACCCCGAGCGGCAAGTCGAAATCACATGAACATTTTCATTGGTCCAATTACCTTGCAAAACATTCATTCATTAGGTTAGTTCATCAACATGACATAGTCTCGGGATCCACCTCGGGTTCGCAGACCATGCTTTTAACATTGGGATAATTAATCTAGTAATTAGGTTAATTAAAATCGGAGTCACTTAGGGTTTTTTCCTAGTTTACCCTAAAATAATTAAACAAGGTGGCGACTCATACATTCACGTGCATTTCTGCCTTAGTCACATGCATTCATATGCTATGATATTCGGGGTAGGGGTTCACAAATTGATAGTAAAGATTCAGCATTCCCATATGCAAAATTAGTCATCCCTTCTCTACAATTGAAATGCATACGATTTTAAAAGATCCAAAGGTCTTTATTTTGGGTTGTAATGGGGTTTTCGAGGTGTAAATTTAGCTTAAAGAAAAAGGATAAAAGGTAGACAAAGAGTACAAAAGAATGTATAATATCCAGAATTCGATTGTAATCAAAACTTAATTGTTTTTAAGGGGGTTTCTATCTTGAAATTCTTCACTAGCTAGAGATATTTTGGCACGGTCTTTCCATAATATTTTGATAATTTCTTCCTTGCCTTTTGAATTCCCCAAACTTGAATTCTTTTGATTGATTGCTTCTCTTTTGATTTTTCTTATTTGGTACATTTGCTAGTATCAATGAAAAAATTCTCCCTTCTTGTTGCTATGTTTTAATTAAAAGTCAAATCTTTCAATCATACAATTTTATACTTAGGGTAGGAATTTGAAATTGGTTTAATGGCTAGGGTTTAATAAGGGTGAACAAGAAAATTGTATGGTTTATAGGCTTCAAAATTGGTTGCAAAAAGTCATATTTTTAACTTAGGCGCCTTAGGCTAAATATGAAGTTCAACAAAGAATGTCTAAATCATCTCTTTCTAAATGTAAGCATTTAAAATTTTGCCTCAAAGGGAATTCTAATTTGTTCTAGGAATGCCAAGGTTAAATAACTTTAGATTAAAACATGCCTATATATCATAAGTTTCACAAAAATTAGTGTTTATGATCTTAGAAACAAATAATTAAATCAATGAACCATGTTAAGTCAAAAATTTCAAATTCAGAGCTTAAGTATACTAGAATAGAGAATCAACTAAATTCATCACATATTACTAAATCGTGACAATCTTCAAGCTTGCTTATAATCATTCCAAGCATGCTAAGCACACAAAAAAAAAAAAAAAAAAAAATTCTAGCTAAAATTTCCTTCCCCCAATTTAATCAAACACATTGTCCCCAATGTGTACAAAATAAACTGATTTCCCCAAACTTATTGTATTAACAAAAGAAAAGCATTAAGAGAGTGGGATAACATTACCAAAATTGTATTGAAAAATACAATAGAACTGGGTGCTGGAACATGTCATAGCTAAAAGATCAACATAAACATTAAGAGAAAAGAAACTACTAAAAGATATAATAGTCAAATAAAACTAAAAATAAAAATTCAACACAAATCGATCAGTGTATGAGAACAAAAATCAAAATAAGAAAAACAATTAAAAAGTCAAAATCCTTCAAGGTTCCGATGGTGGAGGTGGATGAGGCTGTAAAAGCTGGAGAACAGTCTGAAGTTGGCTCTGTAGTGTATCCATCCGAGAGTCGAGGCTGCCGTGCATAATCTCGATGGACTGGAAACGGTCTGCAATCATCGATTCCATCCTGTTAAGGCGTGTGTCAAATATGTCCATTCGAGACATCATCCTTGCAAGGACTTCGCCGTTGGACATACTTGACATACCTTGAAAGGATGGTCCAGCACCAGAAGTACCTGCACCAAAAGAAGAACTAAAAGGAGGTGGATTATCCTCCTACATGTTAGTACCACCTACTGCCCCATGTGAACCCCTCCCCAAATATCAATGCATACGAATGCATACGACTAAGGAAGAAATGCACGTGATGTGTGAGTCGCCACCTTGTTTAATTATTTTAGGGTAAACTAGGAAAAAACCCTAAGTGACTCCATTTTTAATTAACCTAATTATTAGATTAATTATCCCAATGTCTAAGGCATGGTGCGCAAACCCGAGATGGATCCCGAGACTATGTCATGCTGATAAACTAACCATGAATAAATGAATGCTTTGCAGGGTAAATGATGTAAATGGACCAATGAAAAATGTTTATGTGATTTCGACTTGCCACTCGGGGTTAAATCCCGAACGTGCCTACGTACTTCCGTTTGAATGGAAGATCAAAGTCAACGTAGTTCGGTAGGCCTTCTTTGAAGGGCTTTGAATGGGTATGCTTTATGCATGAGTGTGTGTATGCTTTGTGCATTTTGTTTAGGCATTTTGCCAAAGAGTTGATTTTTAGGCATTTGATGCCAAAAATGTTGATTGGGCAATTTATTGCCGAAATTGATGTTTGGGCTTATTCTTGCCAAAAGATGTTTTGTTGGGCGATTTGTCGCCAAAAATTGATGCTTGGGCTTATTCTTGCCAAAAGTGCTTATTTGAAGGCTTTTAGCCAAAAGATTGATTTAGGCAATTTGTTGCCGAAAATTGATTGATTGGGCGTTTGTCGCCAAAATGATTAAGGCTTTTAGCCAAGAAAGAGAGTGATTTAGGCAATTGTTTGCCAAAAGGTGATTATTTAGGCGTTTGTCGCCAAAATGCTTGATTTTAAGGCTTTTAGCCAAAAGATTGACTAATTTGAAGGCTTTTAGCCAAAATGAGTTGATTTAGACCATTTATTGCCAAAAGTTGATGATTGGGCGATTGTCGCCAAAATTGATTGACTTAAGGCAATTTATTTGCCAAAAGCAATTGTTTGAAGGCTTTTAGCCAAAAATTGTGATTTAAGCGATTTGTCGCTAAAAAGTGGTTAATCTAATTTATAGGCAATTTGTTTGCCAAAAATTGATTGAACCGTGGGCAATTTGTTGCCAAAATGTGGTTGATTTAATTGTAGGCAATTTGTTGCCAACATGTGATTGATTAAGGCTTTTTAGCCACAATTATTGATTAATTGGACTTAAGCCATGACTGTTCGAAATAAAGGCAATTATACCATAGCCATTAATTTAACTAGGTATTTTAAAGCCAACATTGTCGGATTTTGGCATGAATACCACGATTATTGATTAACCCGGCATTTAGCCTAAAAATCCTTTTAATTGAGGCATTTTATTTGCCTAATGATGATATGAATGCATTTAATGCAGTTGTAGAATTATTAGGAGTAGAAGAAGAAGCATGCATGAAATGCTAAAATTAAATAGGCAAAATTTTGATTTACATACCTGATTTAATCGACGGCCACTTCTTAACTCCAGGTTAAGCTCCTCGTTAAGGGAATTAATTATTTAGTTCAATTTTAGTGACCAAATAACAAAGCAAGAAAGCAATAAAGCTAAAATTAAAAAAGCAGAAAAGCAGTAAAGAATCACAAGGAGCGTAGGGGAGAAGGAGCGTCCGTCAACACAGACTGAGTGCCGAAAATAGGAGGCCCGGGGCTGCTATTTATAGCAAAAATCGGACTGTTTCGGCGGCCGGGTTCGGCGGCTGGACCGCCAGGTCTCGGCGGCTCGGCCGCCGGAGGCTCAGCGGCTGGCCGCCGGGTCTCGGCGGCTGGGCCGGCGGCTGGCCCGCCGGGCCTCGGCGGCTCGGCCGCCGGAGGCTCAGCGGCTAGGCCGTCGGACCTCGGCGGCTCGGCCGCCGGAGGCCGGCGGTTGGGCCGCCGGGTACGGTAGCTAGAGCCGCTGTTGCCACCGGTTGCCGCCGCCGGCGATAGCGGCTACCGCCGCCGTGAAGGGCGGCTGCTGCCACCACCGCGGCCGACGGACTTTCTAATTTTACGTTCTGGAGGCTTTTTCGGGAGTTTCGGACCTCCAAAAAATATTCTGGGACCAGTTCCGCGATCCTCGTGACGTCCCGGACGTTTTAAGTACCATATTGGCATATTTCCGGTAAATTTCCAAAATGGCCTCCGGTCCGGCCGGACTATTTGCAGTCCGGGAAAACTGGCTTTTCGAGCCTCAAAATTTGAGTATTCACACCCCAGCTCCCTCATCGTCAGTACTGTCCTCTCGATCACCTACCACCCGATAAGCATCGCCGACCTTTTCAATCAGTTTCATGTGTATCATGACATCCAAATCTAGTCTTGTACCCTTTCCCCCTCCAACGCTATCATAGATAGGTCTAGTCGAGTTCCAGACTTGTAAATATCTAGCAATGTGGGTCACAAAACACCCCATCATGATAGTCCCTTTATTGGCTCTAGCCACCCTCGCAAATCTTTGGCACAGCCAATATCCGACATTTAACAAAACTCCTTTTTCAATTGCCCATAAAAAGTATAATTCATTCAAGCTTAAGACTCCATCACTTTCACTCCTTCCAAAGATAGTGCTAGATAAGAATTTGTGTATGTATCTTAGGGCAGGATTTTTAAGTTTAGAGGACTTTGAATACCTAGGATTATAATTAATTTCATCAGTAAAATGTTGCCAGGTATTACGTGCATGAAAATCACTAGATATTTGTATTTGAGCATTTTCCGTGGGGAACCCGAAAATATGGCAAACTTCATTCACAGATAAGTCAAAATTTCTACCCAGTAGCCTAAAGCGAATTTTGCTCGGGGGAGAGGCGAATGAAAGAGGAATAAGAACTCAAAAATTCTAAAGTTAAGGGCGCATAAACTAAATCCTTCATCTCAAGAAATTGTCCCCATCCTATACGCCTAAGTGGTTCTATCACAACATCCCGAAGACCCACTTGCGCTAAAGCAGTTTCATCAATGAATCTATTAGGTAAAATAGGGCGAAGGGATAGTTTATTGTACCTCTCTTGTTGCTCAGGTGAAACGAACTCAAATGGAGGCGCAGGCGTTGAAGGAGGTGGAGGAGAAGTGGAGGATCGTGCGATTGGCCGTTTTCTAGCGGCAACTGAGGAAGCGGGTCTGCTACGCTTGTATCTAGGAGGCATGATTGAGGAGGATGGTATGAAAATTGGGTGTGTATTGTGTTTGATTTGAGAGAAAAGGGAGAGAAAGAGAGAAAATTTGGGAGAGGAGTGGTTGACGGCTAGGGTGTGCGAGAGAGATGTGAGAGCAATTAGGGCGTGCACTTTAAATAGAGGCGTCATTTAATGCGCAATTCTAGTCGTGGCACGGGCGTGCTCCTTGGCACGGCCAGACCGTGCTCACTAATCTGGCGTGAAGACAGTTCGAGCACGGGCGTGCTTGCTTCTGTCCTGCAAGAGTGAAAAAATTGAAGCGTACGTGGCACAGGCGTGCTCCTTGGCACGGTCTGGGCGTGCTTTCCTCTGACTCTCAAGGTGATTTTTCCCTTCGGATCGCACGGCGGTACGCTTGGGGCGTGCTTACTACTGACTCTCAAAGTGGATTTTCTCCATTCATGAAGCACGGGCGTGTTGAACCGCACGGGAGGGGCGTGCTCTCCTCTGCCTCTCAAGCAAAATCTGTCTTTTAATGCACACGGGCTTGCCTTGGAACATGGTCTGGGTGTGCTGAATTGTCATATCATGGCACGGGCGTGCCATTTAGCACGGCTAGGGCATGCTGACCTGTGGATTTTAACTTGACCCTGAAAAAATTTTTACTAAAACAAAAGAACAATTTTGTAACAGAAATAAGAGAAATAAATGGAACAAAAATTTAAAAAGAAAATAACATGGGTTGTCCCCCACAAGCGCTTTTGTTTAACGTCGTTAAGCTCGACGCACTTAACCTAGTTCAGGTTAAATGAGACTGATGGTACTCTTAATGGGATCAAAGTTGTCATTTTGATAAACCTTCAAACGTTGAGCATTAACTTTGAAACTTCAATTCGACTTACCATCCACTATTTCAATGGCTCCATGAGGAAAGATTTCCTTGATTGTGAATGGACCGGACCATCTAGAGCGCAACTTACTAGGGAATAGGCGGAGTCTAGAGTTATACAGCAATACCTGTTGGCCTACTTTTAGATTCCTCATGATAATATGATTATCGTGCCATTGTTTGGTGTGATCCTTATATATTTTGGCACTCTCATAAGCATGAAGGCGCATTTCATCCATCATATTCAGTTGTAGCAATTGTTTTTTACTAGCCTCCTTTGCATTGAAGTTAAGAAATTGAATTGCCCAAAACGCCTTATACTCTAATTCAACAGGAAGATGACAAGCCTTACCGTAAACCATGCGATATGGAGACATACCGATTGGTGTTTTGAATGCAATTCTGTAAGCCCATAGAGCATCGTCTAGTTTCTTGGACCAGTCCTTTCTTGATTGTCCAACAGTGGTTTCCAGGATCTTTTTGATTTCTCTATTGGTGACCTCTACTTGTCCACTTTTTTGAGGATGATATGGAGTGCCTACACGATGAGTAACACCGTATTTTGCAAGAAGGGAATCTAAATATTTGTTGCAAAAGTGCTTACCTCCGTCCGTGATTATTGCCCTAGGAGTGCCATGACGTGTAAAAATATTCTTCTTGATGAAGTTCATTACACTTTTGGCATCATTACTTGGAAGAGCAACAGCCGCTGCCCACTTTGACACATAGTCCACCGCCACTAGAATGTATTGGTTTGAGTATGATGGTGGAAAAGGTCCCATGAAGTCCAGGCCCCAAACATCGAAGATTTTGACTTCAAGGATGCTATTCAAGGGCATCTCATGTCTCTTCGAAATGTTACCTAACCTTTGACAATGATCACAAAGACGAACATACTTAAAAGCATCTTTAAATAGATTAGGCCAATACAAATCGCTTTCCAATATACCTGCTGCTATTTTGTTTGCTCCAAAATGTCCTCCATATTCCATTGAATGGCAGAATTTAAGGACACTTTCCATTTCAGCTTCTGGTATACACCGTCGGAATAGCTGATCACTACAGTATTTGAACAAAAAGGGCTCCTCCCAATAGTAGTATTTGATATCATGGAAGAACTTTTTCTTTTGTTGATAAGAAAAGTTGGGAGGAGGGATTTTGCAAACAAGATAGTTAACTATATCAGCATACCAGGGGGCTTGAGTATTAGCCAATAATAGAAGTTTCTCATGGGGAAAGTTTTCATTGATTTGTAGCTCGATTGTATCTTCTTCCCCCAATTCTAACCTGGAAAGGTGGTCAGCCACAAGATTCTCGGTTCCCTTTTTGTCGCAAATTTCCAGATCAAATGTGACATCCTACCGAGTCGAGTCTTAGTACTGAGTCGAGTCATTTCATAGGGTCGAGTTGAGTCGAGCCAGACCAAACCCGGTTGGGGTAGAATGGGGTTATAAGTGGACTTACTTGATTGAGAGAAAAAGATCAAAGCATATGGGTGAGGATTTATTTGCATTAAAAGATCAAGCTTGGGTATTAAGTTATAGCCTGTTGACAATTGGGGTACCATTTAGAACTTTCACACAAATTCACTGATATTTTGATGGCCTACCCGTTGTGAACCCCTTTCCCCAAATATCATAGGCATGTGATGCATATGACAAAAGAAAGAAATGCACGTGAGTGTGTGAGTCGCCACCTTGTTTAATTATTTTAGGGTAAACTAGGAAAAAACCCTGAATGACTTCAATTTTAATTAACCTAGTTACTAGATAATTATCCCAATGTGTAAGGCATGGTATGCAAACCCGAGATGGATCCCGAGACTATGTCATGCTGATGCATTAACCATGAATGAATGCTTTGCAAGGTGAATGATGTAATTGGACCAAATGAAATGTTTATGTGATTTTGATGATTTCGACTTGCCACCCGGGGTGAAATCCCGAACGTGCCTACGTACTTCCGTTTGAATGGAAGATCAAAGTCAACGTAGTTCGATAGGCCTTCTTTGAAGGGCTTTGAATGGGTATGCTTAATGCATGAGTGTGTATGCTTTGTGCATGAGTGTGTATGCTTTGTGCATGACTGTGTATGCTTTGTGCATGAGTGTGTGTATGCTTTGTGCATTTTGTGTGTATGCTTTGTGCATGAGTGTTTAGGCATTTCGCCAAAGATTGATTGATTTTTAGGCATGTTGCCAAAAATGTTGATTTTAATGGCTTTTAGCCAAAATGATTTGATTTAGGCAATTGTTGCCAAAATGTGCGATTTAGGCGATTGTCGCCAAAATGGATGATTTTAAGGCCTTTGGCCAAAATGTGTTGTTTTAGGCAATTGTTGCCAAAAATGTGCGATTTAGGCTTTAATGCCACGATTATCAATTAATCAGGCGTTCGAGCTTAATCACAATTTATTGTCGAAACGTGATCGATTAAGGCTTTTAGCCACAATTATTGATTAATTGGACTTAAGCCAGATTTATTCAAATTTACTGTAGCAAAGTCAAACTAATTGGCATGGCACTGTTGCAGGCCGGATTGTTTGCAGTCTGGGAAAACTGGCTTTTTGAGCCTCAAAATTTGAGTATTCACAGTTGCCCCCCACTGGCTATCATAAAAATGATTTATGAGAGCCAGTGGCTGTCTGAAGGAGCAAATTTTGAGGATGGGCAGAGGAGGAAACCTCGCCGCTCTTTTTTTTTTTTTTTTTTTTTTTTTTGAAATGAAATGATCGAATGCATGGATATATGTTTGTAACTTAAAGATGTTTTTTTTTATTCTTTTTTTTTTTTTTTGGACTTAAAAACAAGTTTTGCCTCTTAGAGGACTTGAAAAGAGATTTTGCCTCTTAATGAGGGCTTTAAAAGAGATTTGTTTTATTTTTGTGTTTTTTTTTTTTTTTTTTTTTTTTTTTTTTTTTTTTTTGAGAACCAAGGGTCCACCTAAAGTCGAAATGATCAAATGGCTTGGTTTTGGATGAAGAATGGTTGGCTATTGGTTAGGGTTTCACCCTAGGTTTTATGTAAAAAGAGGTCGACGATAGTTGGGTTTCACCCTGGGTTGTGTATGTTAACACTTGCCCCTGAATCCGACCTGGAGGATTTCGCCCCCTGTTTGATGCCTTTATTAGCTGAAATAGAATTTCTTCTTAATGAAAGACTAGAAATTCCGTGATTACTTCTGTGATGGGAGAATGGTGAAGGTTCTTATCACTTCTTGCCCCCAGAATGGTGCTGACCATGGAATACTTCAAAACATTGGTGTTGTACTTGTCCAATCGATTGAGGAATCAAAGAGAACAAAGTCACTTATATGACTCGAGGAAACAGACAATGTTGATGACATCGCTCGTCTGAAAGGATCGAAGAAACGATGGTCCGAGTGGAGACGAGGTATTAAAGAATTACCTCTCAACGATTATGTTTGACATTTTTAGGGTTGTTTTGGAAACCCCAGGGATTGACATTTTTTTTTTTTTTCGAGGAATGACTCAAAGAGTGACGCTTTCAAAATGAACTTTTGAGAATGACTCAATTTTTTGTTACTCCTTGTGGAATGACCACTGGTGATGGAGACTTGATTTTAGAGACTCGATTTAGAGACTCAAATTTTTCTTGTAGTGAATTTTGACTCGAAGGAACTTAGTGTTCATCCTACAAAAATGGACTCTCTAAAAGAATTCATGAAAGCACTTTTTTTTTTTTTTTTTTTTTTTTACCTAGTAGCCACCCTTTCGGGTTTTCGACTCTAGCAGGCTCTTTGCCCTAACTTTTGCCTAGACCGCCCTTTCGGGTTTTCAGCCTAGCGGGCTCAATTCTTGCCTGAAGCCGCCCTTTCGGGTTTTCAACTCCAGCTTTTTTTTTTTTTTCTTCGCTTTTTATATATATATATATATATATATATATATATATATATATATATATATTTTTTTTTATATTGGCAAAGAGAAAATGCTTTTTATGATGCAAACTTATGTTTGTGACCGCGCCTTTGTGGCTGCCTACGTATCTCCAAGAACTCTTCGGGGGATGGGGAGAATCAGGTCTTTCGTAGTTCCTTCCAGGATGCGAACTTCATGCTCGGCTGGTGCGGAATTCATCTCCGACTTGATGTTAGTGCCGAATTCCTTTCGGTCTTGGTGCGGAATTTATTTCCGACTTGCTGTTGGGGCAAAATTCAATTCCGTCTTAATGCTGATTGTGGAATTCATTTCCGATTTGATTTCTTCGCTGGATTCCTTCCCGGCTTGATGTCTTTGCGGGATTCCTTCCCGATTTGATGTTGATGCAGAATTCATTTCTGACTTGATTTCTTCGCGGGTTTCCTTCCCGGCTTGATGTCTTCGCGGGATTCCTTCCCGGCTTGATGTCGATGCAGAATTCATTTCTGTTTTGATTTCTTTGCAGGATTCCTTCCCGGCTTGATGTCTTCGCGGGATTCCTTCCCGGCTGGATGTTGATGCAGAATTCATTTCTGTTTTGATTTCTTCGCAGGATTCCTTCCCGGCTTGATGTCTTCGCGGGATTCCTTCCCGGCTTGATGTCTTCGCGGGATTCCTTCCCGTCTTGATGTCTTTGCAGGATTCATTCCTGGCTTGATGTTGATGCAGAATTCATTTCTGACTTGGTTTCTTTGCGGGACTCCTTCCCGGCTTGATGTCTTTGCGGGATTCCTTCCCGGCTTGATGTCTTTACGGGATCCATTCCCGGCTTGATGTTGATGCAGAATTCATTTCTGACTTGGTTTCTTCGCGGGATTCCTTCCCGGCTTGATGTCTTTGTGGGATTCCTTCCCGGCTTGATGTCTTTACGGGATCCATTCCCGGCTTGATGTCTTTACGGGATTCATTTCCCGATTGGATGATGTTGAATCAACTTATTGACTCGAGCTCGTATGATAGTGATGACCCTAGGCGAATTTGAATTTGTTGTTGTTGTGGTTTTACCACTGGTTGACTGAAATATGACTTGTATTCATCACAAAGAGTTTTGAATACCCACATTGTGGTGGTAACCTGAGTGGCTTGAGTGTTGAAGAAGCTTTTATGCTTTGAGTTTGTGGCTTCGCCATGTTTGAATTCTTGAGGTTAATTCGATTCATTTTCTTGAACTTCATCTTCCTCTGAATTTGAAACTGGTTTCCTCAATGGTTCTCCTCTCCATAAGGAATTTTGAGGAGACTCTTCCTTTTCCTTGTTTTGAGAAATGGTCCTTGTTTATAAGGACACTTGTACTTGTGCCGTGTCTGGCGCTTGATTTTCAAGGTGTTTGTTGTCATCCAATTTGTGGAAATGACTGCTTCTTTTAACTTGCTTTTTCAAAAATGTGAGCAGCCGCTTGGTCTTTGTCCTTATGGCTGAAATGATTTGTCATCTACCCTTGATGGGCTTGAATTTAACGGAGAGCTTACAGTTGACCCGTTTTTGACAACTTGATTTCCTGTAGCTTTGTCCTTGATTTCTTTCTTTTGTGCAGAGGTTCCTTTTGACCCGTTTTTTCTTTTGCTTGCTTAGAAGCAGCCTCTCCATAAAGAATTTCGAGGCAACTTGATCCTGAGATGACCTGAGTAGTGTATGGATAGCATTGCGACTTCGTGCAGACCCAACCCAATTCCAAACATAACTTCTTTATTTAAGCTCAAAATTCAGACACCTCTCTGTCGGAGCATCTTCCATTCCTGGGTTTTCGGAGAAACCATTCTGGCCCTAACCCCTTCAATCGGCTTTGCCTCGGTACTGTTTGAAGTCTTGTGTACCCTTTGCTGGATCCTTTCCATGATTACCCTTCAAAACTTCCCCTTTGATGGTGCTTCTTAGGATGCCCCCAGCTTTGATTGATGCAGAGCAAATGAATGCATTTTTCTTTGCCAATTTTTATTATCTCTTTTTTTTTTATCATCATTTTTTTTATTATTTTTTTGATTTTTTTTTTTGTGCTTTCACAGGAAAAGATAGAGAGAGAGTATAAACATGATTGGAACGTAAACTGATCCCTTTTTATTGATAAGACAAAATTTGTGTACAAAAGACACTTAGATTTACAAATTTGAATTGAATGAAAACTTGAATGGAAATGAAAATGAAAAGAAAAAAGAAACTAGGCCCTAAAAGATAGACTCTAGGTGAACTATGATGGACTAGGATCGGATTGACTGTAGTGACTTTGTTCTTCTTGATGCTTCAATCAATTAGACATGTTGTTGTTGGTCTTGAACAATTCTTTTGTTCTTTTGGAGGTTTGATCTCAACCTTCTCAGACACAAACTTCATTCATTTCTAAGAAAAGTTCGAAAGGATCGAACGATTCTTGTTCAGCAATTTTTTTTTGCATTAATCCCATGGTTAGGCAAGGGATTGGTTGTTATTCAGCTTGCTCTTGGGGATGATAGACCCATTGTCAACCAGGTCTTGTAGACGGTTTTTCAAAGTCCAGCATGATTCGGTCTTATGCCCAAGTCCTTGATGGTACTCACAGTATTCATTGGCTTTGAAATTCCGGGGCAGGGGGTTTGGTAATGGCCTTGCTTCTAAGGGCTTCAGTAAATTTGCTTTCATTGCTTCTCGGAATACCAAAAGGATTGGCATGCCGAGATCAGTATATTGTCTCCTTGGCTGATTGTTTCCCAAATTCCCAACACGTAAAGGATTCGTGGGGATTATACTGGCTATTTCATTTGTCTCACTAGACCCAGCATGATTCTGCTTCTTGTATGAGTCTTCTTTGAGTTGACCCAACTGGATTAAGTCTTCCACCTTAGTTGCAGTCGCAATGAGCGATTGGAACGTAGGCAAATACTGTGTTTGAAGCTGTGACTGGTAGACAGGCAGTAAATTCTTGATTATTATGTCAACTTGTTCTTGTTCAGAGGGTCGGTTGATCATTTGAGCAGCTTTGGCTCTCCACCTTGAAAGGAACGAGGAGAAGGGCTCATTGTTCTTTTGTTTAGTGGTTTCCAGCTCCCTCCGGGTAACATCCACTTCGATATTATAATGGTACTGCGTGTTGAAAGCATTGCATATGTCCTCCCAATTCTTCATTTTGGAACGATCCAAGCTTACAAACCATCTTAATGCAGCACCAGTCAAAGATTGCTGAAACAACTGAGCAAGGAGCTCGCTGTTCAGGCCAAACGGGTTTAGGGCACCCACATACATTTTCAGGTGTGTTTTGGGACAAGTGGTTCCATCAAACTTGTCCATGTTGGGCATCTTGAACTTAGTTGGCAGTCTTGCTTCGGGGAACAAGGACAAGGAGTCCATGTCCACCACTTCCTTGTGTGTCTTGAGGGCAGTAATAGATCTTTCCAACAATTCCAGCTTCTCTCTCATTTTCTGAGCTTCCAGCTCAGAAGCAGTTTTGGAGGGTATGTCATCCAGGTTAAGGGTAGGGCTTGTCGGTTCAGCACCAGGTCCTTGATTGGAGGTAGCAGGTCCACTTCCCCCAGCTGAAGCCCCATTTCTATTTCCACTACTTAGTTTAGCTATTAGGGCAGTCCTTTGTGCAGCTAAGGCCTCATTCATTCTGGCCTCCATTCTGGCTTCCAATTGTTCCATGAGGGTCCGGATGTCAGACAGTGATGCCATTGGTGCAGTCAGGGTTGTTGAACTTGTGGGTCAGAGCTCAGTTGGTATTTTGAGTACTGGTGGTCTTTGGAGGGGTACCTGTGAAAGGACATAGTCAAAACGATTTAGACTATCCTATACAAGGTGTTTTCATAAGGTATGTGAGATAGTGTAGAGTAATATTGGTATGCTAGGACACCTAGGATAGGACCCAATGGGATGTGATATGTAAGGTAGAGTGCTTAGGGCTAGACACCTCGACTTTTCGAAAGTCCCTAAGTTCTCAAAGAAAAAATTTTTTTGGGCCTTAGGGGCCAAAATGTGAATTTTTTGGGCCTTCGTGGCCAAATTGGGAATTCTTGGGCCTTCGGGGCCAAATTGGAATTTTCGGGGCCTTAGGGGCCAAGATGTGAATTTTTTTAGGCCTTTGGCCAAATGGGGAATGTTTGGGCCTTTGGGGCTGAATTGAAAAGTTTTGGGCCTTTGGGGCCAAAATGGGAATTTTGGGCCTCTGTGGCCAAATCGAGAATTTTAGGGCCTTAGAGGCCAAATTGAGAATTTTTGGGCCTTTGGGGCCAAATTAGGAATTTTTAGGCCTTTGGGGCCAAATTGAGAATTTTTCAGGTCTAAGGACCAAAATGTAATTTTCTAGGTCTCGGGGACCAAAATGTGATTTTCAACTTTGAAATGGAATTTTTTTTTTTTTTTTTGAAATATGGGATGAATGCGTGAATGCGCACAACATCACAACATAATCCATTTTTAATGGAATGATTCAGCATCATCGGGTGCATACAGTCCTAAAGGATAGGTTCTATAGGCTATGACACAAATAGAGAATTGGCTTATTAAGGGACCCTTGAACCTTGAGCATGGATATACCTAACCACATGTGAAACAAAGAGTTTCGCGTGGGTCCAACGGTACGCATACTCATGGGCCACCTCCAAAAGGATTAGAGATGGTTTTCGGTAACAGGGAGGACGCTTTAGCTGTCTGTCGGCATAATCAAAGAGACCTGCCGATCAGCGCTACTTGCTATCCAAACTCAGAAATTTGAACAGAAGAGAAGAAATTCATTTGAAGTTCATTTTTTATGCAATGGAGAAAAAGATTCTCAATCGTGCAAATAAATCAACAAGTTTTAATGTCTTAATTAAATTTTTCAATTAAGTTCAAATTTCCTCATCAAGTATTCTTAAAGAAAGAACACTTGATTCGTGCTAGGATACCCTGCAAAACAAAGCATTGTAAAATAATACCCTAAAGAAGGGCGGGTTAGTTTACACAACAATCGTAGTCCGCTTTATGCAAAATGATTACATAAATCCCCGGTGAAGTCGCCAAACTGTGAACCCCTTTCCCCAAATATCATAGGCATGTGATGCATATGACAAAAGAAAGAAATGCACGTGAGTGTGTGAGTCGCCACCTTGTTTAATTATTTTAGGGTAAACTAGGAAAAAACCCTGAATGACTTCAATTTTAATTAACCTAGTTACTAGATTAATATCCCATGTGTAAGGCATGGTATGCAAACCCCGAGATGGATCCCGAGACCCTATGTCATGCTGATGCACTAACCATGAATAAGGCTTTGCAAGGTGAATGATGTAATTGGACCAAATGAATGGTTTATGTGATTTGATGATTCACTTGCACCCGGGGTGAATCGCCGAACGATGCCTATGTACTTTCCGTTTGAATGGAAGATCAAGTCCAACGTTTTAGTTCGATAAGCCTTCTTTGAAGGGCTTTGATAGGGGTATGCTTAATGCCCTGAGTGTGAGCTTTGGGCATGAGTGGTAGCTTTGTGGCCTGAAGGTGGTGTATGCTTTGTGCATGAGTGTGTATGCTTTGTGCATGAGTGTGTATGCTTTGTGCATGAGTGTGTATGCTTTGTGCATGAGTGTGTGTATGCTTCGTGCATTTTTTTTAGGCATTTTGCCAAAGGATCGATTGATTCGATTAGGCGTTCGTCGCCAAATGTGTCGGTTTAAGGCATTGTGCCAAAATGATTCATTTAAGCGATTTGTCGCCAAAATTGTTGATTTTAAGGCATTTGTGCTAAAATGGTTCATTAAGCGATTTGTCGCTTAAAAGATTGATTTTAAGGCCTTTGGCCAAAATATATCGATTTAGGCAATCTGTTTGCCAAAAGTGTTGATTGGGCGATTGTCGCTCAAAATTGTTGATTTTAAGGCCTTTGGCCAAAAAGTGTTGATTTAAGCAATTGTTTGCTAAAATGTGTAATTTAGGCGATTGTCGCCAAAATGGTTGATTTTAGGGCCTTTGGCCGAAATGAGTTGATTTAGGCAATTTGTTTGCCAAAATGATGTGATTGGGCGATTGTCGCCAAAATGATTGATTTTAAGGCCTTTGGCCAAAAAGTGTTGATTTAAGCAATTCATTTGCTAAAATGTGTAATTTAGGCGATTGTCGCCAAAATGGTTGATTTTAGGCCTTTGGCCAAAATGTGTTGTTTTAAGGCATTTTGCCAAAAATGTTGATTTTAACGGCTTTGAGCCGAAATGGTTGATTTTAAAGGCATTTTGCCAAAAATGTCGATTTTAACGCGATTTGTCGCTAAAATGGTTGATTTTAGGCCTTAAGCCGAAAATGATTGATTTTAAGGTATTTTGCCAAAAGATTGATTTTAAGCGATTTGTCGCTAAAAAAATGGTTAATCTCATTTATAAGCAATTTGTTTGCTAAAAATCGATTAGACCGTAGGCAATTAGTTGCCAAAATTGATTGATTAAATGTAGGCAATTTGTTGCCAAAATTGATTGATTTTAATGTAGGCAATTTGTTGCCAAAAACGTGATTGAACGAGCCGTTAGCCACAATTATTGATTAATTGGACTTTTAGGCGAAGTGTTCGAAATAAAGGCAATTACACCGTAGTTATTGATTAACTAGGCATTTTAGCCGATATTGTCGGATTTAAACTTTAATACCACGATTATTAATTAATCGGGCGTTTAAGCTTAATCATATTTAATTGAGGCAATTTATTTGCCAAATTAATGACGTGAATGCATTTATGCAGCAATTTAATTCAGAGTTGGAGTAGAAGAAGAATATGCATGAAGTGCTAAAATTAAATAGGCAGAGTTTCGTCAGTACCTGATTTAATTGGCGACCGCTTCTTAGCTCCAGATTTAATTCCTTGCTTGGGGAAAATTAATTTAGTTTTTGTTCAATTTTAGTGTCCAAATATCACAATAAAAATGCAATAAAAATTAAAATTAAATAAATGCAAAAAGCGGTAAAGAAATCGCAAAGAGCGTGGGAGGGAGGAAGATCGTCCGTCAACACGGACAGGGGTGAAATTGGACTGAAAATGGTCTATTTATAGGCCATTTTCGGGTCCAGGGCGGCAGGTGCCGCCTGGCTGGGCCGCGGCGGCAGCTGCCGCCCAGGAGGCTCGGCGGCAGCTGCCGCCCAGGCGGCTCGGCGGGAGCTGTCGCCGGAGCCGGCGGCTGCTGCCGCCGTGTGCGGTGGGATCCCCCATATTTCACTCCAGGGGGTTTTTTCGGGAGTTCTGGACCTCTAAAATTATTCCGGGACCAGTTCTGCGATCCTCGCGACATTCCGGTCGTTTTAAGTACCATATTGGCATACTTCCAGTAAATGTCCAAAATGGCCTCCGGTCCGGCCGGACTGTTTGCACAGTTGCTGCAGCAAAGTCAATGCCGGACTGCAAACAGTCCGGCCGGACCGCAGGCCATTTTGGACATTTACTGGAAGTATGCCATATGGTACTTAAAACGTCCGGAATATCGCGAGGATCGCGGAACAGGTCCCGAATATTTTTCGGAGGTCCGAAACTCCCGAAAGCTCCTTCGGAGTGAAAGGCCCGAAAGGCCGCCGCCGTGTACGGCGGCCGGCCGTCGGCCTCCGGCGGCATCGCACGCCGGGCCCAGGCGGCACCTGCCGCCCAGCACGGCGGCACATGCCGCCCCACCGCCTGGGCGGCACCTGCCGCCCCACCGACTGGGCGGCACATGCCTCGCTCCCAGGCGGCACCCCCCTCCCAGCGTTGGGCGTGGCCTGCCGCCCACCGACAGCGGCAGTGCTGCCAAGCCAGGCGGCACCTGCCGCCCTGGACCCGAAAATGGCCTATAAATAGACCATTTTCAGCCATTTTCTGGTACCCCTGTCTGTGTTGACGGACGAATCCTTCTCCCTCTCACGCTCCTTGCGTTTTCTTTACCGCTTTTTGCATTTAATTTAATTTTTATTGCGTTTTTATTGTGATATTTGGACATTAAAATTAAACAAATTAAAATTAATTAATATTTCCTAAGCGAGGAGCTTAATCAGGAGTTAAGAAGCGGTCGTCGATTAAATCAGGTATGTAAACAAAACTCTGCCTATTTAATTTTAGCACTTCATGCATATTTCTCTTCTACTCTTAATAATTCTACAATTGCATAAATGCATCCACGTCATTATTTTGGTAAATAACTGCCTTAATTAATTTGATTAAGCTTAAATGCCCGATTAATCAATAATCGTGGTATTAAAGCCTTAAATCCGATAATATTGGTTAAAAGAGCCTAGTTAATTAATAACTACGGTTCAATTGCCTTATTTCGAATAAATCTGGCTTAAGTCCAATTAATCAATAATTGTGGCTAAAGCCTTAATCAATCACGTTTCGACAATAAATTGTGATTAAGCTCGAACGCCCGATTAATTGATAATCGTGGCATTAAAGCCTAAATCGCACATTTTGGCAAACTAATTGCCTAAAACAACATTTTGGCCAAAGGCCCTAAAATCAACCATTTCGACGACAATCGCCTAAATTACACATTTTAGCAAAATTGCTTAAATCAACACTTTTTGGCCAAATGCCTTAAAATCAATCATTTTGGCGACAATCGCCCAATCAGCACTTTTGGCAAACACATTGCCTAAATCAATCATTTTGGCTAAGACCTTAAAATCAACGACTTTGGCGACAAATCGTCCGACAACCATTTTTGGCACAAATGCCTTAAAACCAACATTTTTGGCGACGAACGCCTAATCGAATTAATCGATTCTTTGGCAAAATGCCTAAACAAACATGCACGAAGCATACACACACTCATGCATTAAGCATACACCTTCAAAGCCCTTCAAAGAAGGCCTATCGAACTACGTTGACTTTGATCTTCCATTCAAACGGAAGTACGTAGGCACGTTCGGGATTTCACCCCGGGTGGCAAGTCGAAATCACTCAAACTTTCATTAATCCATCATTCACCTTGCAAAGCGCTCATTCATCGGTTAGTTTATCAGCATGACATAGTCTCGGGATCCACCTCGGGTTCGCAGACTGTGCCTTAAATATTGGGATAATTAATCTAGTAACTAGGTTAATTAAAATTGGAGTCACTCAGGGTTTTTTCCTAGTTTACCCTTAAATTTAAACAAGGTGGCGACTCACACACATCACGTGTATTTCTTCTCATTCATCATATGCATCACATGCCTATGACATTTGGGGTAGGGGTTCACACATACACACTCATGCACAAAGCATACACACTCATGCACAAAGCATACACACTCATGCACAAAGCATACACACTCATGCACAAAGCATATACACACTCATGCACAAAGCATACACACACTCATGCACAAAGCATACACAAAATGCACGAAGCATACACACACTCATACATTAAGCATACACCTTCAAAGCCCTTCAAAGAAGGCCTATCGAACTACGTTGACTTTGATCTTCCATTCAAACGGAAGTACGTAGGCACGTTCGGGATTTCACCCCGGGTGGCAAGTCGAAATCATCAAAATCACTCAAACATTTCATTAATCCATCATTCACCTTGCAAAACATTCATTCATCGGTTAGTTATCAGCATGACATAGTCTCGGGATCCATCTCGGGTTTGCATACCATGCCTTACACATTGGGATAATTAATCTAGTAACTAGGTTAATTAAAATTGAAGTCATTCAGGGTTTTTTCCTAGTTTACCCTAAAATAATTAAACAAGGTGGCGACTCACATACTCACGTGCATTTTCTTTCTTTTGTCATATGCATCACATGCCTATGATATTTGGGGAAACGAGTCACAAAACCTGCGAGTTAAACAGGTAACTCGCTGAGCAAATAAAGCTCAGTGGATATCTCAACAGATAAAGAAACAAAAACATACATGTATAGAAAGAACCATGTAAACACATATGGCACATA
Source organism: Jatropha curcas (assembly GCF_041381405.1). NCBI lineage: Eukaryota > Viridiplantae > Streptophyta > Magnoliopsida > Malpighiales > Euphorbiaceae > Jatropha > Jatropha curcas. The sequence goes on along the minus strand of NC_143152.1, from coordinate 18,298,992 downwards.
TAAGCACACACATCATGATACTTTCATGATACCTTGATTATCTTTGTACTGTTTATAATACTGTATAATTCATGAAATGTTATGTCAAGATATCTGTATGGCTCCATAAGGTTATAGTGAAACCGAAGTGATAAGAAAAACTGTATGAAACTGGATGAATACTGTATGCTTGGCTGCTATGGCCCATATAATCATATCCACTCAACGGCCTGTAGCCGGAGTATCAAACTGTATGAGGTGCAGATCTGCTATCCTATGTCGCGACATAGCCTTATCTACATGGTTTCTACCTAACCTCAATGGAGCATAATGTTGGTATGTCAATAATATAACACAACATCACATTAATTTCATAACTTCATAATTCATAATGTTATTTGATTTCACATCATTTGCATGCTTGCATGTTGTTTTGATACATGTTCTAATGTTGTATTTGATGTTAAAATGATTGGAGGCATATAAGTGAAGCAAAGGAATACAATTGCATTGAAAAAGAAGTCCAAAATGCATGAAAACACAAGTCGCGAGCGCGCCTTGCAAGTCCGCGTATGCCAGATGAGAGACAGTGAGTTATCGGGCACAAGTCGCGACGCGTACTTGAAAGTCGCGAGCGCGAGAAGTGCCAAATGAGAGACAGTGAGTTCCAGGCCAAACTAGCGCGCGATGAAGGTCGCGAGCGCTTACAGGCCAAGGGCCAAGTACGCGAGCGCGCACTTCAGTCGCGAGCGCGAGATGTGCCAAATGAGAGTCAGAGAGTTTGCGAGCACAAGTCGCGAGCGCGAATGTGCAATGAGAGTCAGAGAGTTTCAGGTGAAAGTCGCGAGCGCGTAGTTCAAATTCGCGAGCGCGAGAAGGCAACGCGAACTCACATGCAATTCGCGCGCGCGCTTCCAGCCTGCACTGTCTGTACTCTTTTGGTCATATCTCTCAATATACAACTCCAATTTGGATGATTCAAAAACCCATGTAAAGCTAACACATAGAGGAACAAATAACTCTTCTATGACACTTCCTAATTCCATCATTAAATGGGGTCAAAATCAAGATGAAGTTACTGGTAAAATTTCCAGCAAAACCTGTTTCAACATAAACTCAATATTCACTTCATTTATTCAATACCTCCCCTGTTTTCCCCTGTTTTCACCATTACCAGTCCTCCCACTCAACATGAAGCAATATTGTCTCAATAGCAACACACCACACAATTCTCATGCAAAGAAATGAAAATAACAAGAGATATCAAACCTTTACTCCAAAAGCTTGAGCTCCTCTTTAGCTTCTTTTCTCTACACTCTTAGAACTCCCTTCACCTATAAATAAGAATTCTTATGAATTCTAAAATAATAGCACCAAATGATTCAATTATGAACTTCAAGAAGGTTTACTTACTTGGATAGAAGAAAATTGAAGTTAAGGCTTAACTACCAATGAATTGAAAGAAGGTGGAAGAGGAAAGGAAGAAGATGAAGATAAATGAAAATGGGAAAGTGAAATGTATTACGGGTAGGCCATCAAAAATCAAGGATTTTATGAAAACTTCCTAAATGGTACCTCAATTGTAAAGGCTACACTTAATACCCAAGCTCAATCTTTTAATGCAAATCAATCCTCACCCATGCTTTATCTTTTTCTCTCACTCAAATAAGTCCACTTATAACCATTCTACCCCAACCGGGTTTGGTTCAACTCGACTCAACTCGACTACTCAACTCTATGCTAAGACTCGACTCGGTAGGATGTCACAATTCTCCCCTCCTAAATAAAAACTTCGTCCCGAAGTTTACCTGTTGTAACAACTGCGGATACTGTTGTCGCATGGTGTCTTCAGATTCCCAAGTTGCTTCTTCTGTCTTATGATTCCTCCAAAGAACTTTTACCAATGCTATTTTCTTGTTCCGCAATTCCTTAGTTTCTCTGGCTAAGATCTGAACTGGTTCTTCTTCATAAGTGAGATCCGGCTGAATTTCAATCTCTTCTGCTGATAACACATGTGATGGGTCTGATCTGTATCTCCTTAACATGGATACGTGAAAGACATTATGAATTCGATCTAAGGTTGAAGGTAACGCTAGGCGATAGGCTAATGGTCCTACACGTTCAACAATCTCGTATGGACCAATGAACCTAGGGCTAAGCTTACCCTTTCGTCCAAACCTTAGGATCTTTTTCCATGGTGAAACTTTCAGAAATACCTTATCACCCACCGAGTACTCAATATCCTTTCTCTTTAAATCAGCATAAGACTTCTGTCGATCACTTGCTTCTTTCAGCCGTTTTCTGATGATTTCCACTTTCTCTTCTGTTTCTCTAACCAAATCTGGACCCAAAATCTTCTTCTCACTCAGTTCTGTCCAACACACAGGTGTCCTACATGGTCTACCATACAATGCTTCATATGGTGCCATCTTAATGCTTGATTGGTAGCTGTTGTTGTAGGCAAACTCCATGAGAGGTACATATCTGTCCCAACTGCCTTCAAATTCTATAACACATGATCTCATCATGTCTTCTAGAATTGAATGACTCTCTCTGATTGGCCATCTGTTTGAGGATGAAATGCAGTGCTGAAATGCAATCTCGTCCCTAATGCTTCCTGCAGTTTACCCCAAAACTTCGATGTAAACCTTGGATCACGATCAGATATAATGGATGATGGAACTCCATGTAGTCGAACTATTTCTCTAACATAAATGTCTGCTAACTTGTCCAGAGAATAGTCCATCCTGACTGGTAGAAAGTGTGCGGACTTAGTTAATCTGTCCACGATCACCCATACTGCATCATGCTTCCGCTGCGTCTGAGGTAATCCAGTAACAAAATCCATCGTGATCTGATCCCACTTCCATGTTGGCACTGTTATTGGATGAAGTAACCCAGCTGGCAGTTGATGTTCTGCTTTTACTTGTTGACATGTTAAACATCTTGTTACAACATTTCCGATATCTTTCTTCATGCCCGGCCACCAATAGCCTTTCTTCAAATCTTGATACATCTTGGTACTACCTGGATGCATTGTATATGGACTGTTATGAGCTTCATGCAGAATCTTTTGTCTAAGCTCCCCTATCTGTGGTACAACAACTCTGTCTTCATAGAATAAGACTCCACTGTTATCCAATCTGAATTTCCCACCATGATCTTCCTGTACTTGTTTACCCATAGTGCTGTTTGTGCATCTTTCTTCTGTGCCTCTGCAACTTCCTGAACCCAAGATGGCTGTACTTGCATCTGTGCTAGAATAACTCCCTGCTGTTGCAACTCCATGCTAATTCTCATTGCCTCAAAGCAAACAATGATTTCCGGCTAAGGGCATCAGCTACCACATTAGCTTTGCCCGGATGGTAATTAATGACATAATCATAATTAGCCAGAATCTGCATCCACTTCCGTTGTCTTGAATTCAAATCTTTCTGTGTCGGTAAATACTTTAAACTCTGATGATCTGTGTAAATGTAACACTTTTCACCGTACAGATAATGCCGCCATACTTTGAATGCTAGAACAATGGCTGCCAGTTCTAAATCATGGGTTGGATACAATTCATGTGGCTTCAATGTCTGGAGACATAAGCTACCACTTTCCTGTCTTGCATGAGTACACATCCTAACCCAATATGAGAGGCATCACTGTAAATCTCAAAGTCTTTACCTGACACTGGCTGAGTCAACACTGGTGCTTCAGTCAACTTTTTCTTCAAAGTGTCAAAACTCTGCTGACATCTATCATCCCATTGGAATACAACTCTTTCTTCAATAATCTTGTTAAAGGTGATGCAATGATGGAGAATCCCTTTACGAACCTTCTGTAATAACCGGCTAAACCCAGAAAACTTCGAACTTCTGTGACATTTCTGGGTGGTCTCCAATCAACAATAGCTTCAATCTTCTTAGGATCCACTCTGATACCCTCCGATGACACCACATGTCCTAAGAAAGAAACTTCTTCCAGCCAAAACTCACACTTACTGAGCTTGGCATACAGCTGTTTATCCCTCAGTGTCTGAAGTACAATCCGCAAATGTTTATCATGTTCACCTTCTGGAGTAGACCAAAATGTCATCTATAAACACCACCACAAACTGATCCAGATATGAATGAAACACGCGGTTCATGAGATCCATGAAAACCGCTGGTGCATTTGTGAGACCGAATGGCATGACTAAAAATTCATAGTGACCATATCGGGTCCTGAATGCAGTCTTAGCGATATCTTCTTCCTTTATCCGCAACTGATGGTATCCCGACCTAAGGTCGATCTTAGAAAACATACCTGCACCTTTTAACTGATCAAACAAATCATCGATTCGAGGCAATGGATACTTATTCTTGATTGTCAGTTTGTTCAGTTGTCTGTAGTCAATGCACAGTCTGAATGATCCATCTTTCTTCTTTACAAATAATACCGGTGCTCCCCAAGGTGATACACTGGGTCTGATAAAGCCTTTATCCAATAACTCCTGTAGCTGAATCTTTAACTCTTTTAGCTCTGCTGGTGCCATTCTGTAAGGTGCAATTGATACTGGTGCTGCTCCAGGATAGACATCTATGGTAAACTCCACTTCCCTCCTTGGTGGTAACCCTGGTAACTCTTCTGGAAATACATCTGGATAATCACACACTGTTGGTATATCTTGCACTTTGACTGTTCTTTCTCTGCTTGTAATGCACATACCAAGTATGCTTCACAACCCTTCTGAATTAATCTCTTTGCTGCCATGGCTGATATCACATTACCCAGAAACTCTCGCCGCTTCCCGACTACTGTAATCTCTTCCCCTGCTGTTGTATATAATGTCACCCTTTTCTTTGCACAATCAACTATAGCCTGATGTCTGGATAGCCAATCCATACCCAGAATAACATCAAATTCTCTAAATGGCAACTCCATAAGATCTCCTGGAAACTCTTTTCCATGAATAACAATTGGACATCCTTCGACCACTGTATGAGTTTGTACTACATCTCCTAATGGATTAGTAACCATACCCTGACTCACATATGCAACTTCTAACCCTTTAACCCAAGGTTTAGGTACACTAATGTATGAATGAGATGAGCCAGGATCAATTAAAGCATAAACTGTATGATCACATAAGGAAAACTCACCAACTATTACATCTGGAGCTTCCTCATCTTCTCTGGCTCGCATAGCATAGACCCTGGCTGGACCTCTTGTATCAGGTCTGTCCACAGTCTCTGACTGCTGTCTCTGCCCTCCGGAGCTCTCACCTCTACCTCTGCCTGCTATGAACTGTGTAGGAACTTTTGCCCTCTTCGGACAATCCTTCTTCTGATGGTCTGATGCTCCGCATATCCAACATTTACCAGTCACCAACCAATCTCCACCATGCCGTCTGCCACAATGCTCACAAGGTGGAAAAGTATAACCGGCTGACTCTGCACCTCTACTGGTGCCTCTACCAGTTCCTCTGCCTGAACCTCGACTACCACCAGCAGAACTAGCCACAACTGATACCGCTGGCGTTAGCACCCCTAGCTGCGCCTTGGCTAAAGGAAGGTCTAGCACTAGCTGAACTACTAGCACCTCTGAATCTCTTGCTTTCTGACTGATAGGTACTGGGTGCACTCTGAGTCTGGTCTCTCCTCTGCTGAGACCGCTGGCGTCTGGTACGCTGACTGGCCTGAATTCGCTCTATCTCCTGAGCTGCCTCTACCAAAGCTGAGAACTCTCTGAATCTGGAAGCTACCACTCCCATCTGAATCTCATCGTTCAGGCCTTCCTGAAACTTTTTACACCTCTCGGCTTCTGTAGCCACTATCCCCTTACCATACCTGCTGAGCTGGTAATCTCGCTCATATTCGGCAACTGACATTCTGTTCTGCCTCAGGTATAAGAATTCTTTCCTTCTCGCATCTAGGTAAGCCTCTGTGATGAACTTTTCTTGAATTCATCCAAGAAGAATTGCCATGTACGCTGTCTGCTGATACCCGCTGCTGAACAGTAGTCCACCAGTATATGCCTCATCTATGAGCAATGATGTGGCACAAACCAACTTGTCCTCTGGTGTACATTGTAATTGTTCCAGAACTCTCGATGTCCCATCTAACCAATACTCAGCTCTTTCTGGACTATCATCCTTGTTAGCACTGAATTCTTTCGCCCCATATTTCCGAAGCTTCTCTAGTGGGGGCTTTCTTTCTCTTTCTACTACTATTGGTGCTTGAGGTATCACCCCTGCAATCTGTCGAAAAGTATCTGCAAGTTGCTTTAACAACACCTCTTGACCTGGTGCTATGGAGCCTCACCCTCCACTGCTCTGGAGGCGTGTGACTCGCTCTCACCTTCCTGTGACATCCTCCTAAAAGAACAACAACTGCTTAGTTCATCAGGGTAGACATGGCATGTACACTATACTGACTTATGCATGCAAGCCCGGGAAACTAAACCTAGGGCTCTGATACCAAAATTTGTAACACCCTTCCCGGTCCACCCGTAAACCCGAATGAACCGACCGAGACGCTACAAACTGGTTGACTGTATGGCCTGACATGCTGAAATCATAATGTATATTGAATATAATAGCATGCTGATACTGTTACAAAAATAATGTAATTTATATTTACAAAACATGATACTAGTTCAAAATGAAATGGGCCCAACTGTGTGCCCTGTACATGCCATAAAAGGGTAGACAAAATACATCGAGGTAGCTACCCTGAAGACTGAGTCTTCTACAGATGAACTGCAGCAGTTGTAAGCTGACTCTCTACGGTCCAATCTCAAAACCTGCGAGTTAAACAGGTAACTCGCTGAGCAAATAAAGCTCAGTGGATATCTCAACATAAAGAAACAATTAACACATACATGTATAGAAAGAACCATGTAAACACATATGGCACATATAAGCACACATCATGATACTTTCATGATACCTTGATTATCTTTGTACTGTTTATAATACTGTATAATTCATGAAATGTTATGTCAAGATATCTGTATGGCTCCATAAGGTTATAGTGAAACCGAAGTGATAAGAAAAACTGTATGAAACTGGATGAATACTGTATGCTTGGCTGCTATGGCCCATATAATCATATCCACTCAACGGCCTGTAGCCGGAGTATCAAACTGTATGAGGTGCAGATCTGCTATCCTATGTCGCGACATAGCCTTATCTACATGGTTTCTACCTAACCTCAATGGAGCATAATGTTGGTATGTCAATAATATAACACAACATCATAATAGTTCATAACTTCATAATTCATAATGTTATTTGATTTCACATCATTTGCATGCTTGATGTTGTTTTGATACATGTTCTAATGTTGTATTTGATGTTAAAATGATTGGAGGCATATAAGTGAAGCAAAGGAATACAATTGCATTGAAAAAGAAGTCCAAAATGCATGAAAACACAAGTCGCGAGCGCGCCTTGCAAGTCGCGAGCGCGTAATGCACCAGATGAGAGACAGTGAGTTATCGGGCACAAGTCGCGAGCGCGTACTTGAAAGTCGCGAGCGCGAGAAGTGCCAAATGAGAGACAGTGAGTTCCAGGCCAAATTCGCGAGCGCGCGATGAAGGTCGCGAGCGCTTACAGGCCAAGGGCCAAGTACGCGAGCGCGCACTTCAAGTCGCGAGCGCGAGATGCCAAATGAGAGTCAGAGAGTTTGCGAGCACAAGTCGCGAGCGCGCACTTGAAAGTCGCGAGCGCGAGATGTGCCAAATAGAGTCAGAGAGTTTCAGGTGAAAGTCGCGAGCGCGTAGTTCAAATTCGCGAGCGCGAGAAGGCAACGCGAACTCGTCATGCAATTCGCGCGCGCGCTTCCAGCCTGCACTGTCTGTACTCTTTTGGTCATATCTCTCAATATACAACTCCATTTGGATGATTCAAAAACCCATGTAAAGCTAACACATAGAGGAACAAATAACTCTTCTATGACACTTCCTAATTCCATCATTAAATGGGGTCAAAATCAAGATGAAGTTACTGGTAAAATTTCCAGCAAAACCTGTTTCAACATAAACTCAATATTCTTCATTTATTCAATACTCCCCTGTTTTCCCCTGTTTTCTCACCATTACCAGTCCTCCCACTCAACATGAAGCATATTGTCTCAATAGCAACACACCACTGTGAATACTCAAATTTTGACCTTGCTACATACTTTGACTTTTCTACAGTGTCAATGCTGGACTGCAAACAGTCCGGCCGGACCGAAGGCCATTTTGGACATTTACTGGAAGTATGCCAATATGGTACTTAAAACGTCCGGAATATCGCGAGGATCGCGGAACAGGTCCCGAAATATTTTTTGCAGGTCCGGAACTCCCAAAAAGGCCCCGGGGCGAGGCACGGTGTCCACATCGGCCACGGCGGAGCCGGCCGCCGGCCACGGCGACTCCGGCCGCCGGCACGGCGGCAGCAGCCGCCCAGCCTGGGCAGCACCTGCCGC